>NW_010304257.1:1587-94923 GCF_000700745.2 Antrostomus carolinensis | reverse complement strand
GAATAAGATATCTCAGTGGATCTAGAGAAGAGAGAGGTGAACTAGAGACAGAACTGACAAGGGGAAAAATACAGTACTATACACTAACTCAGTAGTAAATTAGAGGGAAAAAGAGCTGAGTTAATAAAAAAAGTGGGACGTAGGAGATGTTAGGGTAAATAATTAAAATACAAAATATGAGTCTAACTAAAAGAAATGAGAAGTAGTTTGACATGGTCATGATACTTGGCTACTTGAAACCTTTATGATTTGTTTAAATAAATTGCTAATTTCCAAAGTACAGCAGTTATTCATGGCTGAACTCAAGTTGCTCTCCTTAGACTTCTTTTCCTCCAAATGTTTCTCTTGCCAGGAGGTTTAAAGACCATTAGAGAAATTACAGTGGTTTCAGGTATCACAATGGGTTAAATGTATAGACGAAAACGATACTGTTTTGCAAAGTAACAGCACTTTCAGCATTATACCATAGTCATAATATTGACCTTGTGTGCTTTGGTCCCTGACCAAATCAATACAGTAGCTTGTGTTGGAAGTTTTTCTTTGGGCTGCCTTTGTTTTACCAGTTTATCATGTATTTTCCCAACATGAAATAATGAACTGTGAGACTAAGTAAGCTCTTTTGTCTTAACTAAGAAATATTGCATTCAGATCAAGCCTTTGACAGTTGAAGAGAGTCTCGGTCAATGAGCATTTAAAGAAGTTCCGTGAGAGTTTTCATTAAAATTTTTCTTCTAACCACAATAAAAACCTGAGCTAAATCCCAGATAAATCATTGGGTTTTGTGGAATTTAGTAGCCTTTGGATAAGGCCTCAAAATTTAACCATAATTTAATTAAAAGTAACTCCCTTTGCTTAGTTATTTTTTCCCTCTCATCTCATTTTCTAGTATGGACCCTATGAAAAACAAAAAAAAAACAACAAAACAAACAAAAAACCCCAAAAAACAAGAATAGTTCAGCACTTCGGAAGTGTACACTTTTTCCCTCTCATCTCATTTTCTAGTATGGACTCTATGAAAAACAAACAAAAAAAACCAAACAAAAAACCCAAAAAAACAAGAATAGTTCAGCACTTAGGAAGTGTACACCTATCCAACTTAGATTTATCAATCACAAATTTACTCCCCCCCCGCCCCCAAAACAAGCCAATAATCACACAAGTCAGAGAATTCTTTCCTTCACTCACTTTTACCAGAGCAACTGCTTTGACTTTGGCAAATCATAACTGTTCTACGAGGATACAACATCTGAAGAGATATCTCTTCTAAGATTACCATCTGTCTGGCTTTTCTCCTGCCCATTGAACACTACATCTGAGCACCACAGAAGTAGTTGATCAGAGTATCATGGTGCTTTGATTGCCCTCTTGGAGATGCATGAAAGGAAGGATCTTGTGGGTAAATCAGCTGTTGGAAGCACTACAGAGAAATTCTGATTCCAGCGGTCAACAGTTACATATCTGGCCTCAGGCAAAAATATAGCTCTGTACCTCAACTTCCCCAACTGCATTTTGAAGATTCATTCATTAATGTTGATTAGTAGGTATTATACAGGCAAAAAGCTTTGTCAGAACAGTTGTGATAATTCTTCTGGTTATGGTGATATATGTTGCATATATGGTTGACTACATGTTGCATATATTAGTTGACTACAAGGAGAATCGTGCAAAAATCCCAACTAATTGCATACAAATAGTTTACTTCAATAAAGTTTTTTTCAGAAGTGTTCAAAACTTGGTAGCAGCACTATTAATCAGGACTGCTAAGCGTACCAAGTCTTCATCACTGCAATCAATACCCAAAACTTCACATAAGCCACTAAAATAAATTATTTTCTTGGAGGCCTTGGGATGGCGTGTTGGTTTGTTTTCGCTAAGATCTAACTGAAAGTGACTTTCATGTGTGGATTTTTTAACTTGGAAGGAAGACAACAAAACAATGATTTATCCTGTGAAGGACATGGTCTTCACTTACCTAGTAAAGGAAAAGAAAATAATGAAGAGGGTCGGCCATAGAGCTACCAAGGTCTGAGTGTAACAGGTTGAAAAGATAGATAAAATAACTGGGTAACTGGTATTTCTCACTGCAATTATTGCTCTAATAAGGGTTTGCCTCATGAGCAACCAGTGGGTACTCAGATCTTCTAATGAATATTTATAGTATGCAGTAACAGAGATAAGATTCGGTTGTCACTAGATCACTTAGAAGGTGTAGGTAAGTTAATTTGTCAGTCAAAATAGAAAATAATGATGAAGATTGTTTTCTCCTTGCATATCATGAAAGCATTGATCCACAAAATGTTTTAATGAACAAGAATAGCACTTACCTTGACATTTGTGAGCATATTAAAGATTGCATAAATAAATAGCGGGAAATAAACATAACTTTAAGCACTACAACTGAACTGAAGCATGACATTTTAATTTCCTTAAGCCTTGGATCTTCTAGTCATTTGCATCAATGACACATCAGAGCCTCTAGGACTCTGTTCTTCGGTTTGGCTTTTCATTGTTATTTTGTTTCTGTGAACTACGCTCTATGGTGTTTCTTATAAGTAAGTCATTTGCAAAATTGATCCCATCTGAGATTTTTCCTTCTCTTGCCAAACAACAGTATGTTATAACATCGCTACAAAGAGCACTGATTCCTGCAGCAAGCAGATTGGGAAAGCATATTGATGAAGTATGAAAGCCTCAGGATTGTGTGCATTCAAAATTCACATAGATTGATGTGTTTATATAGTATATAGTATTTCTACAAGTTTTTTCATTTGAGCACAGTCTTACAGTCTCTAGGAACAGAGAAAAGCCCTCTTCCTTACTTGTAGGAAATTTTTGATTCTCTGGACAACACAACGCTTTTAGCTGCTGACTGGGCCCTGTGCTTTCTCCTCAGCATCTTTTTCTATTATGCCTTATTTGTATTCTTTGTCCCTTCATGGTAAAAATCACAGTTTACCTTAGAATGTTTGCATTATATGGTTTCTTTGGGCTGATGAAAGAAGAGTGAGGCAATAGATAGGTTCCATATATTTATTTTCTTCTTAACATAGCACAGAACTATCAGCCTTTGATAATCAGTAATAGCAATTAACAGTCTGGTTAGTCATTAAGCAGGCATGTACTGCATCAAAAGTTATATACTGCTTTGGGTAATTGAGGAAGACATATACTAAGAGATTCCATCTCCAAATCACTGATCAAATGCCTTCATTGGAAATCCTGGGGAAATTACATAGATGCAAACATATGGCATAATCTTCAATGTCTAATAAAAAGATTTAATGGGATCTTCTTTTCTTAGCTACTGAGAGAGCTGATCAGAATATTTGTAGTCTGTGATACTTATGGAAAGCCTGTCCAAATTTCCAATACAATCCTGATAGCTAGTAATTAACTTGTTACTTCAAAGGAATTTTTTTCTGAACAGCTTTTATGAACACATTTCAGGTTCAGGTTCATTCTTCCTCCTCCAAGGCCCCAAACTGAAACTGGTTTCTATGAGGTTCTCCTCATTCTATGGTACACTGATTTACTTCTCTGCTTATTCAGACCCAAGACTTATTCTCGAAATGTGATGCATGTGCTTTGTAGGTCCTTGTATTCCCCAGGGATTTACACAGTGTGCATAAATCATGCTCAGTAGACTAGACAAGGTTACATGAATTATGCTCTGAGAAGCTGGCTCAAATGTTGGTGCAACTTTACCTTTCTGGCTAACATGACTCTCCTTTTTGCTACTGAACACCAGGTCTTTTTGGTCAGCTACCATTTTTCTTTTGAAAGACAGCTGTGTTTCATGCCCTGTTATTTATAAAATACTTCAAGACAAACAAAACTTTAAACTACACAGAATTATTGTTATTAAAATACTGGAGTCCTCAGTGCATTTACAGATTATAACCTTTCTTCAGTGTTGATGCAGGTGTGCAAATAATGTCATTCTTTGCTTTAAACATTGTTTTCAAGGCTACATTCAGAGTGCTCTGTTTGTTGTTCCTATTCTTAAGGCTCTTTTGCTTCTCAGGAGATCAGAACCCATCCACTAAATTTTGTTTCAGTGATGGAAACCAGACAAAATCTGTTTGTTTCCAAACAAAAGCAACCAATTCTTCCTATCCTTTATAATACTGAAGTTCTATTCCACAAAGAACACATATTAAGCCTATTCACTTTACCATTCCAATTCAATGTTAAAGATGTAAAAAATTTCATGTCCCAAATAACTTTCTCATGGCCACAGAATTTGCTTAAAATAATCCCAAATAGCTTTTCAGAAGCTTAGAACCCTGATTATAAATGCCACTGTCTAAAGCCTAGGTTCAAAATTACAAACTGATCACCTCTCCTTGCATCTGCCCTAACATCTGCCAACCCATATTTGTACTGATTTATCATTAAATTCTGGAGGTAGTGTTAAAGCAAATTGATCAGCAATTCCTCTGAAAATGCATTGAAATTCAGATCCACTTCTAGCGAATATTGCCAGGAGTAAAACAATGCTTGATAGAACTCATTTCAGCATCTCAAGGTTTTTTCAGTAGCAGCAGTGCCATTTATATGCAGTTTCAGAATGAAGAAAAGAAAATCATCAAACTATGTTTGTTTCATTAAATGTTCAAAAGAATTGATCTTTTGACTGCTGATAGTAAACCCGCATGGTTGGAAATTACTAAAAAATCCTTTCCTGGAGGGCTACAAAATTCCCTCTCTTCTTTGTCATCCTCTCTCTCAATTTCTTCTTTTTCCCCCCAAAAGTCACTTTTGTCATTATAGTCTGTCAGCTACAGAACTCTCACAAAAAAAAAAAAAAAAAAAAAATCTTCACGCATGTGAATCCTGTGTCAGTACCCTTTGTGTTACACCACAGTCATTCATTTCCTGGATAAGCCACAACAAAGTTTTTGGCTTTCTGCTGAAATTTCTTGCATGTTCTGCTCAGAATCATATAGTCACAAGCTGCAAACTACAGCTGTACACATATATGTTCCCTTTTTGAACTGGAGGAGGAGATTATTCTCATCCTTTTTGCCTAAAATGTTCTTTTTTTTGTTTTGGTTTGGTTGGGTTTTTTCCTTTTTGTTGTTGTTGTTTTTTCCTTCCCCTCTCCCCCTTTCTTTTAAAAGAAACCTTCTGCACAGAGTCAGGCTGAAATGTGAACTTTCTTTGGCACTAGCAATCTTCTTGTAGCTATTGAAATTTTCTCAAGATAAGGACATCAGTAACTAGGACACTGACTAGTAACACGCACAAATCAGATGCCCTACTGAACAGCCCCTCTCTACACCACATTCATTGTTGATTTTTTTTTTTTTTTTAGTTGTTGTGCTTAATTTGGGTAATTGTTTTTCTTTGTTGGCTTTAAATCATCTCCAGGAGTGCACAACTCCTTTGAGATCTTCAAGTGATCCAAGACAGCTGCAGCAATTAGCAGCTATCAGCCACGTTCCCCATGTAGCAACTGGGATTTATATTTAACTGGACTAGGGCTGCTAGCAGATATGCAGTGAAACCCGGAACTTCATCATTTTTATGAGGCAACCAGAACAAAACCATGATCAGTCAGGTTAATTCCAAATCTATTGAACCTTTCAGTAATCATCACTAATATTGTCCTTCACAATGTTGTCCAAGCACTATTATTTGAAATCTGTGTCAATATACTCCCTGCCATGTTTTCATTCAGTATTTTATTTGAACTAACCATGTTAGGATTCCTCTCCTGCCTGCTCTGCTTGCATGTATAGTGCCCAGCACAGCAGAGGCCCAAAAGTTTGAGATATATGAATGCTACCATAATACTTGGAGACAAGCAGTAACAGTTGCAGCCTAGAGAAAAGCCCGGCACAAGCAGGTAGGCTCCAACCGAAAAACACCATCTCAACAACCTGGAAGAGAGGGAGCCGTGTTACAAGTAGTATGTTTCTGGGCTAGCAAAGAAACAACAGGTGAGCCTATCTATCACTGAAAGGAAGAAAGATCAGAAACAAAAGAGAGGAGTAGGAAAAAATGATCAAACCAAGTAATATCTCTCTGATACAGGTCCAGTTCACGTGTGGCAACATGAGTTGAATACATTGAAACTTAAATATTAATGATTCTTAGAACTCCCCCTGAACAGACACAGATTTGTTAATCAGAGCATAATTCTTCATTGCAACAGATTCAGTCTATTATTCTTGCCTTCAACCACATTTGTTTGTTCCTCACAGCCCTTCTAATTTTGTGAGGCTATTTGCATACCTAGTACTCAAAATTAATTTTCAAAAGGGTAAAATACAAAAAAAAAGAACATTAGAAAAGGTTAGAAAACTAGTACTTATACAGAGAAGTTATAACAACTTTCTGGAGAGCAGTCTCAGCTGTTACATCACATTTCAGATCTGTTTCCATGAAAAATGCCAGAGCGTGGGGTTAACACAAAGATGTTGATATATTTTCTTCAGAACTTCCCTCTATTGAAAAATCCCTGTCTTAACATCTCTTTTAAAGAAGGGTTAAAACCCATCCCTGCCCTAAGTCTTTGATGACTGTAGCATTTAATTAGATATTTAAAGCCTGTGTATCTAAGCAAAACAATATACCACACACATAGATCAGAAGATAAAATCCTACCCTCACAATCTCTTAATTCAATTCTTTAAAGAGAATTTCTAGAGGTTGGAGCCTCTGATATTTGAGCATTGATTCCCTGAAGGATGACTGCTTCATAAAGGATTCTTTCTTTTAAAGAGCATTGGGGGGTCATTGGTAGACAGGGTTGTGTTTCAAAGAAGAATGTCTTTATTCTCCATTGACTCAGTTAATGTATCAAGTCACTGTCAGTAATGCTGATGTGCTCTGTCCTTGGGGGCCCACAGAGGCTTTACAGTGTTCACTGTAAGCCAGGTTCTGCTCTTTCCTTTGTGCTTGAACAGCATGAAAGGGAAGGGGACCTCATAAGCAGGTCCAAGCACTCCAACAGACAATATATTGCTTATTTTCTTCTACTGGGTCTCTGGGAAGCAATCTTCAGCTGTTAATTTACAGAGGATTATTCTTCCCTTCCAAAGGACACCATAAAGCAAATCTGGACTCCATCCATCCCACACCCAGTCCAGGGACGCTTGCTGTCACCTTGAAACTGCACCAAAGACACTGAACAGTTAACAGTTCATCCTCATAGCATCACAGAATAGCCCAGGTTGAAAGAGACTTTGAAAGATCATCTTGTCCAATCTTTCATGGGAAAGGGAGCCTATGTTAGAGCACACAGGGAAATGTAGTACTGGAATTTGTGTGCCAAAGTACATACATGTACAGAAAATAAGCACTGCTTTTTGTAATTTTAAATCACTCTCACACTGTTGGAGAGACTGAGTTTCAGATCACTCTCCCTCCACTACAAATTCCTGCAATGGTTTCTAGCACTTGTCTGTAGCATGTTAAATGCATCATTTAAAATAAAAACAAGTAACATGGGTTGTCATGCAAGCAAAGAAGCTCAATGTCACTTGGAATTATAGTTTTGGAAGCACTAATGGACACAAGGTATTGGATAAAACAAAAACAAATGACCATACAGCACCTTGCACAACATGACCTCTCTGTTTTTCCAGGGTCTCTCCATCATCCAGTTCAGAAACAACAGCAGCATGTATTTATGCTGCAGGATAATCTCTCACCTCAAACAATCTGTGTGCTGTCTTGTCACTGGTTTTGCTCTATTAATATCTGCTTTCTATTGTTCCTATTATGTGTCCAACTCCACAACAGCTATTTTATGTACTTTTCCTTCAGAAGAGGCCTAGAGGGCAGCAGGTTTTCTTTCAGAAAATCCTCTTTCTTTTTATTTTTGCTGTAAATATTGTTTCCAGTTTAGGTTTGAAAGCTCAAAGTGAACCTGCAATATAAATAATAAAATATGCATTATCCGTTGACCAAATCATAAATACCATGGTATTTCAAACTCTCAGCCCAGTTGTTATATTCTGCATGGAAAAGCTTCCGCAAGTGCTGAGGCTACAGTCCTCCATCTCACTTCATGACACGCCTCCATTACACCTGGTACTCCTACATCCTGCACAGGCAATTAAACTGCAGGGATAAAAGAGGTTTTCAAGATATGCCTAGTGGGACAAATTTAAAGGATATATTTATATACATTGCAGTTCTTAAACTTAGCAAGTGTGATCTTGTCTCTCTCCAGTGGCAGCAGCCACCCTTATCGCAAGCGTTGGTTTCTTTGTCACAAGCACTACACTTCTTATGCCAAGCATCCAAAGTATCCAAACTCTGCTGATCAGTAAAGCACCTGCTTACACTACAGCAAATTGGTCATAAATGCATCCATACTGGAAAGCAGGGAAAAATTTACAAGCCTCATAGCACTGAAATTCTGGAAAAGCCTTCCAGTAGTGAAGGAAAGGCACATCTCATCATCCTTTTATTTTTAAAACTGAGTTTGATCAGTTTGTGAACAGTATTGTATATAATAAGAAGAGATTGGAAATATTTTCTAGTCATATATTTCCCTGAAATTAAGGATGTATGTTTTGTTAGTTTAAATGGAATGTGCAATCACTCACAACATTTTAAAATCTCATTCTTCTAGTTTACTTTGTAGACATTTCCAATTCCTTCAATGTCTTTATTCTACCTGGAGCAAGAATTTTAAATCCTTCTTTTTTTCCTATATCCAAGCAAACATGCATGGTTTCATTTAAAGCTAAGGCACAGAAAAACAAAAACAAACAAAAACAATCAAACAAACAATAAAACCCAAACCACCTAGTCTCAAAAACTGATGTCATAATAGTTATTTTATTTGTATATTCCGTGGTTAGGTAGCAAACTTGTAGACTGGGTTGGACCAGTGTTGGTTCAGTTACCTGTATCTGACTATGGAGAGGTTGATATTGTCATGCTAAGCAGTGCAAAAACTTTTAATTTCTCCTATTAGGTTTCCTAAACTCTGTTTCACACCACCCCACAGAAGGATTCGGCATATGGAAGAACCTTTGACCCCTCTAAGAGTGAAAAAGGAGGAGGATAAGAGGATAACAGGAGTCTCCTACACAAAACCCTCTGCTTGTGTGCCGCACCTACACTGGACGTTGTCAGAGAGCAGGGAGGCAGGAGCTTGTCCAGTATAAGTTGTGCTTCTCCATCCCTATAGCAGCTATGTCCCATAGGGCATCCTTCAGCAGCAGTACGGACCCAGCACAACTGTTCCATCTGGCAAACCAAGTGCTTTATACTTTTTCTCCAAACCTTCTAATATCTTTTTTGGTTATTACATCCATCAACTCTACCCTATCTCATTTTTAAGTAAGCAGTGCATATAGTGATCTGTGTGTGTAGCCAGTAGGACAAATAAGCCAGTTTGTAGCCAGGAAATGCGCACAGCTGTTTTCAGTACTATGTCAATCAGAATATACATAAATTGTGTTTATGCACAATACATCATCAACTACTTGTTTAAACTATTACAGGGTTGTTTTTTTTTCTCTATAGGGTCACAGAACATGCATAACAGTTAAAACACAACACTGTATGCACACATTTCAGCCTCTGTTCCATTAGTCCCATGGAAAGTATACTGCACTTTATTATTACATGACATGATAAACTCAGTCTTACTGTTCAACGGACCATGAGACACAAGAACTACGGTTTTCTCCAGACAGCTGGGCAGCCAGGCTGGCACAGCATGAATAAAGAGATAATTGTGCTGAACTGCTTATTGATTAGCAATTCTTCAGTCTTCTGAGCTAAAAAAGAAACAAAAGCCCCAAACAAATAAACAAAATCACAGATACTTGGTTTGCAAAAAAGGGCAGGTCAAGTCCATGAAATCAGGTGACTGCACCAAGTTAATATGATATACATTAACCATCATGGTTATAGGAAACCATCGCTAACTCTAGATAGTGGCTTACATTCCTTCACAAGTGAGAGGTATGTACTTCATCCCACTTACCACATTCACCCATGAACACCCACAGCCTGGATGGGAAAGACTCAGAAAGCTTCTGCCTTTCCCACTAAATCAGAGTTCTGTGCATTAGCTCTTACTTAGGTTTGAGTTCTCTCCATGTTTAAAAGGACAGATTTATTAACAAAGTTCCTTAAAGACAGAGGTTTATAAAAGATCATGCTGCATATTTCCCAGGGTTATTGCCCTCCTTACCCAAAGACTGGGGTATTTCATACTATCATTTAGGATACAGCAGAGCTGTGTTACTCTGCAGCCAACATACTAAAGAACTTTGCCACAGTACTAGCTCAAATATGATTATGACTTTCATTCACATTTTCAGAGTAGGAAACTTTTTAAAAAGTTTGTGACTTTTTCTTATAGGTTATCTGACCTGTCATCTTATGAGTGCACTCTGTAGTCCCACTCGCTTTTGTAACAGTGTGTAGAGGACTAGCAGTCCCACAATACTCGTAATTTTCTTAAAGGATCTTCTAGGGGAAAAAAACAAACAAACCACAACAACAAAGAAAAACCCAACCCAAAACAACAACAAAAAACTCACCCCCAAAACCACCCCAACTTCCTATGGTGATTTTGCATTCTAATTTTAAGTGAAAGTGCCCAACATAAGAAGCAATAGGTTCATATTGTAGCATGGAGGAATCAAGTTGATCAGAAATAAAAGCTTCCTGAATTAAAGTAGTAAAGCACTGGAATCAATTATCTGAGCAAGTTGTTGGCAGCTCTGTAACTGTATGTTTTTATGAAGACAGACATAGGTATAGTTGATCCTGCACTAGGACAAGGGAATAGAAATCCCTGTAGTCCTAGTGTCTGTGATTTGATGGGAAAGGGCTAGAAGACAATACTAATCAAAACGATCAGCAGTCTTCTGTGAGAGAAAAAACACTTTAGCAGACCTTCACCTGGCATTAAGGCGTAACAAAATTGCCTGCTCTCTTTAATAGCCCTAGTCATGATTTGATATTAAGGCAATATGATGGAATGTACTTGGTTAAAAAAACATAGCTATTTCCTACACACTGTTTTTATGAGCATTTTCAGGAATTGTACAGGTTTTCTTTCCCCACAGGGAAGGCATGCTGTGATTTATGGACTGTAATAGTGAGCTTAATTGGGAAGGAGATATCATTGTTGACAGCTTTGTCTTCACCTAGTAAATAATGGAATAAATCTGCAGGGAGCATTTACTCACTCCCCATAAGGGTTTTGGACAGTGGCTTTTGGAGGCCACACACTTTCTAATGTATTTGCAGTATAATTTGCATGCTGAGGCCATTGCCACTGCATTTGTGAATAGCTGTCCCCAGAGCCCCATTGGTTTCATCAGTGAAGTTGTCTGTGCTCAAAATAGAAACTGAGTAACAGAGGGGAAAAATGCCATACCATGATGCAGATATCCATCTACACTGTGCAATGGACAGTCATGCAGACAGCCCCAACCCCATGAACCTTGAGCCTACTACAAAGTCCGAGATCTGCAGATTGATCAGATGGGTCTAGGGCAATATGGCCCAGGGATAAACAGCTTGAAGCAAGCACTACATGAATGGGGTTTGCCAGAATCTGAACATGAACAGAACCAGAGCCAATTAGCTTGGCTGTCTATCAACCATACTGCTTAGTAATTCTAGCTGGGGGGGTGTTGTTAAATGGGTCCAGCTGGTTTGGCATTTGTTGTTTATTTAGTGACAAAACATTAATTTAGAAGAAGGCCATTTAAGCTTTCTTTTGAGCGCATTTTCATTGCCATTATTGTTTCTGCTAGTGTGTTTTCCTCCCACTATAATAAATTTCAATCATTCAGGACTGAGTTTACAGACTCAAGGGACCTGAATCAGATGTATTCATGTTGTAAGAATGGAGCTTAAATGAATGAGGTATCATTTTCCCTGTCCAGAGGGGCAGCTAGCTCACGCCAGGCTGGAGTCTGTAAGATTAGGTAAGGTGGTGCAAAGACATCCTAAATCAGAATTCGAATCTCATAGGCCAGACTCTTCAGATTCTTAGGTAAAAAAAGGATCCATTGAACTAATGGTCAACTGAAACATAAAAAACTACACTATTGTTTGCATTATATAATCCACATGCTTCTCCGTACTAAGTCCCCATTGCTTATATTGACAAGTGCCATATAAATAGTTTAGGCTGTAGCAGAGGCCACTGAATGTCCCTGTCATCCTGGGAAATACATTCCTGTCAGTATAAGGGCATACGTTGTTGTTCTGAGATGCAGTTCCTCTTCAGAGAAGATTTTTAAGATCACAACAGGTTCCCCACACCATATTACTCTCTCTCTTAGCTGCATCAGGTTTCTATTTACTGTTCCAAGATGATTCAGCTTGCATTGTAAAAGGAATCTCACTTCTGTATTTTTGCAGGGCAAGTGGAAAAAGAAGACGCAGTTAACAGAAGGGGCTGTAGAGGAGATTTACACTCTACAGGGATCTCCTATAGCTGCTCTGTTTCCCACTCCATTGTACATAGGGAACGTCAACACTTCCTCACATTTGGGCTTTCAGCCACCAGATGCATACTTTTTCTTCTTAACATAAGAGAGAAGAATGAATTTATTTCATCTAGTTGCATTCTGGTTCAAAAAATTATCTTATTGCTCTTAAACAACACTGATACACCTACTTCTGATTGTCACAAACAGCTCACTTTCCTTACATAATTTTTACTGTAAGATTATGTCAATTTGGGGTCATTAACATTTTGTTAAGTTACACACCTTTCCTCCTTAGAAGGACAAAAACTTTATCCTCCTAATGTGGGAAAGTCTAAAACAGTTTCCACGGATATTGCCTTTTGTGCTATCCCATCCACTCGGTGAAAAGTGGGCAGACTCCCTTCCACACATTTCAAAATTCTGGGCTGAAATTCCTTGCTCCCTGTTGACATGCTAATGCATATGAAATGGCAGCCCAGATTCACTGATTACTCATTTTGGCCTTGAGTTTAATGATCTACTGACTTTTTTTTTTTCTTCTTCTTTCTTCCAGCAGAGACTACCTACCTATTTAAGACATGGGAGCACAGTACAGAAATAAAGGCATTTCATTATATTTTAATATTCCCCTTACAGCTTCCCAAGGTTGCTTCACTCTACAATTATAACAAGACAACAAAATAAAATCTCTTCAAACCATTCAGGGAAACTAGAAGTAGTTTCTGTGTGAAGATTACTTTCACATCACAAAAGCCAGGCATGGAGCTTGCCAGTAGTTGTTGACTAGACTGAATTGGTTTTCAACAGTTTTTAATTTACAACATCTGTGCAGATTATCACATTGCTAACTTAGCCTTACTGGCAACAGGCTTAGCTTGGTTTGTTACCATTCAGAACTAGCCATTGGGTCTTAGGTAGAAAGCAGTGCCTCACACCACCACTGTATTTCTCATAATACTAAATATGAAATTTGATATTAGCTGAAAATACAGAGTTTCACGAGTTTGCAGAGGGAAGCAAGTTACCTCATCTTGCTCCCAGTAAAACAAAATAGCAACATTCAGTAGGTGTAAGGTTTGATGCCTGAGCTTGGGTGAAATGGGTCAGGTATGACACTGTAATTCATAGTGAGGTTTGTGCAAACTGGTGACACTTTTCTGAGATCATTCTGACCTCACAACTCATTGGTTGTGCTCATTGCACCAAATTTCCCACAATTACTCATTGTCACATTGTACGCGCAAGTTGATATTGCACACGAACAGAACCCTTCAAGCTTTGAAAACAGCTGCAGAGCCCCAAACTCTTCAGAGATTAAAGTTAGAGGCAATTGTTAGGCATGCCTCATATCAGTTGAAATCATAATCCCAAATCAGGACTCCAAATCTGCCTAATTTACCATCCTTCAAAAGCAGAAAAACCCAGAACTGACCTGCTGATGATATTTCACATATCTCCTAGGAGTACATAGCCAGAAGGAGCTGCTTGTGTCATCTTACTCTAACTTTTCTTATTGTAGATAATCCTTTCACGTGATCCTTTTACAAACTGAAATTCTGCGAATGGTGTTTCTGTTATGGTATTTCATTATTTTGACCTTGTCTTTTAGGCAGGAAGCTCTGAAGTTAACACAAACTAAAGTGAGTGAAGTACAATATTAAGTGATGTTTTGGATGCAATGAAGAATAGGGAATGACTGAATAAATAAATTGTATTGCCTCATCTATTACATCTGCGCTATTCTATTCACTCCATTCCCAAGTGACACTGCAGTTTTAGAAAGGATTTGAAAAGGAAAGAAAACAGCAGCCTGGGAAGCACCCTTACAGGAACAGAGATTTTAAGTGTTGGGGAAGTCTATTATAGAAAAGAGACAGATAAGATGTAATAAAAAAAAAATAAAAATGAAAGAATAATCAGTCATCTCAAACTTAGTTTTGGAATTCTACTCTCCTTTTCTAATAATATGAAGATAGGTATGATCGTGGTGCTTGAGCTGCATTTAAAAGGACCCACAAGACTGTAAACCTCACTGCTATGGGATATCGGTGGGCAAAAAAGATTCAAAAGATTCCTAGAGTGACTGCACATTCGTAGAGATAGAAGTTTGTAAGACTTCAAATTATTGATGGTGAAAAGAAAGACATCTCTTAGGAGTGAGAGAAAATCTGAAACAACTAGGCTAAAGTCAGTCTTTTTTTAACTGGGGAATGAGTGGGATTTTTAAATGGCATGTATGAGAAACATTCATGATGGTAGTTTTTACATGTTCTAAAAATTATTACACCCATCACTGTTGGATCCTCTAATAAAATGCAGGGAGACCAAAGACATTCTATACATCTTATACATCTCAGTGAGGAGCCAAAGAATTTCCTAACAAAATTATAACAGCACAGTGAATATTTCAGTGGAATTAACAGATATTTCTTCTCATTTCCATATCCTTCTATGACAAGTTGCTGCTAGAAAATGTACATCTACTGGAAGGTAAATAAGCAGGGATATTAACATTCCTTGAATTAATACAAATAAAGTGAAAGATCATTAGTGATGATTCAGACCCCATGCCATGTATTCTTAGAATAAATTTTCTAGTTTGCACACCCAATTATGTACAGACACTCAAGTTGCAAAAAGAATGATAATCATTTATTTGATTAGCACCTTTCTTAGATTCACAGAGAATTCTCCTAGACAGAGAGTTAAAATTTTTTCCACTTAGCCGTTTCTTCTGCTGTTTCCCCCTCTTCCCCCTGCCTTTAATCTTAATTTCTGTAACCTTAACTCCTAGAAAGGTAAGTGACAGAAGCCAGTGGCAATATTTCTTTCTCCACCTTCATAATAGGCGATCTCTTACAACATCAGTTTGGCGACAGGAGGACAATAAAACATCATCTGAGAAAAGCACAAAGAAGAGAGAAAGATGGAATGGAATTTATTCAGAGCTAAAAAGGTGTGTGTGGCAGGGGGTGGGGTAGTGAAGTTCTCAAATGTTTCTTAGGGTACTTTCTCCTCTTTTCTATGTCCATCAACCCAGTAGTATAAGACTGCCATATGGAATTACTTCCCTCTCTTAGGTCCTGCAGTTTAAAGTTCAGTGATGAACTTGTGTTTCAAAAATGGGAGCATCCAGGATGTCTCTAACTCAATATGCTATAAGGAAAAAGAGCATTTCTTACTTTATTTCAGTGAAATATGGAGCACTCTGTATGGTGTAGAGCAAAGCACACATGGATATTAGAGGCAGCATTTCCCAAATTGCCTATTATCAAGTGACAGCGTAAATATCTGGGGTGGTTTCTACCTCTGCTGCTCACCATGTACAAGTCAACTTTCTTTGGACTAAACAATTGCACATTACACAAGATATGCACTTCCATGTATCTCTCAGAAACAGAGCTCAGTATCTTAATACAAGATAACACTTGTGCTTGAACCACCCTTTCCAGAGAGGTTTTCTCTCATTGAAATAGCAGATTTGTTTGTCCCATAGGGCATTTAATGGGTTTATAAACTGAAAGAGAAGATCAATGTGATCCTGAAGATTGACCTCTTACAAATCATATAACACAGTTTCTCTCAATAAATCTATACTAATTCCTAAGCACTCTATCCCTCATAGTGATTTGAAGTGACAGAGAAAGCATATCCTACACTAAGCTCTTAAGTGAAACTTACTTAGAGTTTGAACTTTTCCTTGATTTGACTTCTCTGTTAATTTGTTATGCTTTTATTTGCAAGCTGGACAGACATCATAATTTCCCCACGAAATCACAGTAAGCAATCATGAATTCCTATTAATTATTCCTTAATTCTTAAATTACTATTTGAGTATTTATAGATGTTCCCCCAATTTAGACTGTGATGTTGAGTGCCTGCACTTAATAGGCAGTCTAGATTTTCTGGGGCAGATATTAAGTGCTGTTCAAATACCAACTTGACTTTGAAAGATCACGCTGTCTATGAGTCAGAGATCTCAGTGGATTGACTCCAAAGAGCAAAAGAAACACATGTGATTACAATCTAAAGAATATTTTAACATTTAAAGGAGGCATTCTTATCATCTTACTGACATTCAGACAGAGTAGCTATAACTGCACATGCAGATTCCCAATTAATCAATAAGTCTTCATTAGACCGAGACAGATACAGCTCCTGTTTTCCCCCAGCAAGGACCCTGATGCCTACAGACACCTTTCATATTCTTGCCCATCCTATGCTGCTGCCACTGGCAGCCAGAGTGAGCCCGAGTTGGGTCAGAACTCTCCCTGCAGCATTTTCCAAATTTATTTTGTACCCATCTGTCTGCTCTATACCCCAAGGCCCACAGCACTTTTGTCATCTGCTTTACATCATTCATCCTTCCCATGTCTTTTCTTCTACTTCCTTATCACCTTCTACATTCTCCTCCAGATATTCTCTAAAGCATTTTCCTTCACCCCCCAGTTCCACCTACTCTTATTCTCTTTTCTCTTCAAGGACCCTATGTGATACTCCTCATCTCTCCTCCTGCAGCATCTTTAAACCAGGCAGCTTCCCCCTTCCCATGATCCCTGGTGATTTTGACTCCTCTTCCACACTCGACATCAACAACCCAAACTTACCCATCAGTAACACACCTGCATATTTCCTCACCTTTACAAACTTGTCTGATGCAGGATTCAGGTTTTTTATATTGTGCAATGTGTTTACTTACACTGTATACACAATCCTAAAACAGAAGACTGCAAACAAAGTGCAGACAGTTGTCTTAAGACACTAGGACCAAATAAAACTGCTTACATCCCAGGGGCTAACAGAAAACTCTAGATAGGGAGTTTAAGAAGGAAAATAACATCCCTCATGACTTATTATACACCCTGCAGTCAGAAATTATTTCATAAAATGAAAACTAATGTAACCATGTCTTTAACAGTGCTTATGTAGTCAGAAAGAAATCTCTAAAATGTGTGCAATAACTCCACCTGGTGATTCTCAACATGATATTGTCAGGCTTAAAGTTGTCTCTTATGAGAAACAGGTTGTACAAAGGCCTAATCTGTAACATAAGCAGCATATAATAAACCCTATGTTTTGTTGTTAGTCTTTCTTTGGCTTGACCTGTAGATCGTATTTCAGACTTAAAACATGTACAAATTGGAAAAAAGTACTCATCCTGCCCTCAGAATATATATCAAGGGTATGGTATGATAGTAGAAACTATGTACATCTCACAGGAGATTGTTGAACACTTACTTTAATAACTTCTAAATTTAAATTATCATATTCATAGGCAGAAAATAAAAAGTATCACTGCTTCCACCATAATTCATTCTTCATTTTCCAGAAACTGAGAATAACAGCGCAGCTGATATTCAAAATGCAAAGCCAAGAAGCACATAGACCAAATACCCCCACCTTTAAAACATCGATTTCAAGGACTGTCCAGGTTGATCCTCTAGAGGAAATTGATTTTTGATACCACAACCACAGACTATTGTGGATTGAAAGGGGTGTATTTATATCCTACAGCTGTAACAATAACATTGTTCATGCCTTTCAGACTAAAACGAAAGGTACTGCTCTAGGTTTTCTTGCCTTTCACACCATATCTATAGTATAACATTTTTCCAAAACCTGCAGAGATACTCTCAAGGCAGACAATTTGAAAAAGACAGATCTAATTCTCTACAGTATATTGTCAAAGTTTAATTGGAATCAGACAAAGATTGTCTGCATGTGTACATCCACATACATGTATTTGAGACTACAGATCCTACAGATCCTGCTAGTGAGACTCCTCAGCCTATTAGTAAGAGATAATGTCGTACTCTTATAGGCAATTATAATAAGCCTTGATATAACATATGAAAAAATCTAAGCTGTGAGCATGTCATAAAGAAAGGTAAAAACCACTTAAATTAAAACAAGGTTTTCAAAATATTACCTTTGGTTTTGACAGTATTTTTTTCCTTGTTTTTATGGGGAAGAAAAGAAAAAACCTTAAAATGTTATCAAAATTCTTATTGATTTGCATAAAATGTCAGTAGAGTGCTTTTTTGAGTAGGAAAATTGTCTGATGTTGGAAAAAAGACTTTCAAACATCTTTTACTAATTAGATTGCACTTCAGAGAGCAGTGGCATAGAACTGAAAATGTAAATCATCACAGTAAAATATCACTGGATAGATACTCTATCCTTACTGAGATGTGAGCTAAACAACACCTGATTTTGCTTGCCAGCTGGCATCTCACTCACTTTTTCTCTGCTGACTTTGTGGGGTGTAAGATCAACACACCTATCAGGGCCACCCCTTTTAAAAGGAAGAGATCTATTCCTACTGACTGCTAAAGATTTAATTTAGTGCAAATATTAGATAATAGTACATTGGGAAAGAAAGGGGCAGGTCTTCTGATGAGCGTGTTTGTCATTAGATTGATAAAGTTACAAGAAAAGGTTTTGCTCAACTCCATGGCCATGTAAGTGGGAAAATCCAGTTGCGCTGCTCTAGATTTAACTTCATGAAGTGAAAGACCTTGCCCCGGCATAAGGTCTACTGCCTTAGAGGACTGTTTTTTTATATTGTGTCAAGTACAGGGACAAGTTAGATAACAGAGGAGCAACACTTTTGTAAAATAATCTTAAAATAAGAGCTGTGCCAGGTCACTGCTTATTTATGACAGAGCAGCAGAGGGATAGTCTGGTATATCTGAATGCTATATGGACACAAGCAGGAGCTTAGCATAAACATGGGGAGCTTGAACAGTAGTTGGCAAGGGAATTGTAAAGCTGACTATATGAGGAGGAAGAAACAAATAGGAAGAGGAAGAGATGTTCTACTTCAGCAAATACAGGTTTCTGTTCTCTTTGTTACTCAAGGCAGTTGACTGAATCTGTACAGGTAGCTGAGCTGAATCACAAGGTGATGAAATTCTGTAGAAAAACTCTTTTTTAATAAAAAAAAGAAAAAAAAAACCAACAAAAAACCATTAAAAAACCCTCAACAATCAAACAACAAGTCATCTGACTTGCTGTAGGATCCCCAGAAATATTTCTAAATTAGTGTATTTTGGGGGGAAGGTGGAGGTGGTGGGCAAGGGCTGATGAAGTTTCTTATTAAAGCACTTACCAACTCCATGTAATCTCCTCATTTTATAAACACCAGTCCTGTTTAGATGGTAAAGCCATCTCTGTATTTATCTGAACTGTATATTCTTGTGGCAAGGACTGTCTGGGCATAGCAACATAAATAAATGTAGAAGATACCCCCACCTTGTATTGTGTCTACATCACAATGTTGGAACATGAGCAAAATCTAGTGGCAAAGCTGAACAGCCAGCTTAAACCAAGTAGCTAAGGTGCTTTTCTTTTTTTGCCTTTTTTATTATATCTCTAAGAGATGCAAAGTACAAATTTTTTGATTGGATGAGCCTCCTGTTTTTTCCTCCATTATCATTAATAGTGCCACAAGTCCTTATTGCCTCTGAAACAGATATAAGTGCAGCAGATATGTGCCTCTTAGAACCATGTCTACACTGCTGTGAAGAAGTCAAAGGAAAATAAAGCTAGTTCAAACAGTTCTTTCAGAAAATTATTTCCTTTTCTTAATACCATACTTGGATCAGAAAGGAAAAGACAGAGCATGTTTCATCCCAAGTCACCCAGAAGTCAGAGGAGTAGATGGAAGAGCACTTTGCAATACAGAGCTATGCAGAGACACCGAATCTTTAATATTTATATGGCAGCACTGCCCTGGCTTATTCGCTAACATGGTTATACTGTTTCTAGCTACATGCAGCACTTCCCCATTGCTGCACAAAATCATGATCAGACACTAACACAGAGTGACAATGCACACAGTAATCACTCTGCAGGACTCTGGGCACAGCTATGGGTATATATACCTATAGTTAGTCAGTAAATTGTTTATGAACTGACGTTGGGGTACAGGGCATTTTAAGTTCAGTAATTCCTCATTCAGAAGTGCTGCCCACCTCAATCTGATGTACTATTTTCCTGCAACGTGTTCTTTGTAACCCATTTGCTTTACTTATGAATAGGAATGCTCATTTTTTTCCCCCTATCAAAGCCACTTGTTAGTATTTCTGCTCCTTCACTGGTGGATTTGTCTCAGTTAAGTTCAGCTGTCTAGAAAAAGTGTAGCAGTTTAATAGTTCACAATCAATGAAAAGAGAAAGGAGCCTCCAGAGACTGATTCATGTCAGCAATGTATCTTAGGATGGACTGTCTCTGCTTCCTTCTCTCCACCAATGGCACACGAAGGACAGATCTGAGAGTTTAGACTACACAGCTACTTGTTGGTTTAAGATAGTTCTTCTGCAGATGATCCATGCATTTAAAACAAATAGATTTATTAAAAGAAAATCATTACTAACAGATATCACAACTTCAGAATTACTGTTTGTAACACTTCTCAAAGTGAAGAAATATTCACCAAGAAAGTGGCAGTTGCCCAGATACTGTCCAATGAATATTATGACCCCAGTAAATAACAGTAAAAGTGTCCCTTTCATTCACAAAAGTATTTCTGAATCATTCTACAAGTTCTATCCATCAAGAATCATCATATGGTAAAGAATTCAGTAACAGCAGTCCTGAGCATAGTGACACTTTTCAAGGCTGTAGCTCCTGGAGACGTTATTGTAGAAATATCATACACATATATTATGGCAGATGTAAGCACATTTGGTTTTATTCCTTGCAACTAGTCCAGAATGAGTTCATAAAAAGATGGAAATGGCATGCAATGTCATTATATCAAGCATGAAAATCTGACATTTTCTGTAGTTAACAAATTGTTCCAAATGTTTGCTTATTTTAAAAAAGTCAGCTAGAAGAATGAAACTCACAATGCCGTTCAATAATATCAGATATAACAGCCCATGGAAAGTATTCAGTGGCAAAGTATGTTTACTGAAAAATCTCATATTACAAGATGTGAATAGCAACATATTATATTGTTAGAGACAGAAAAACCTACACACACGGAGCACACAGTATCATCGCTTTTACACTTGTCTTTATCTTGCCCTTCTTTATTCCCACACTTCAGTAACCCCAGCAGAAGGAAACAGAGAACTCCCAGTCCCAAGTGGGCAGTGTAACTCATCAGCACTAGAAACTGTGTTGAACCTGATATTGTTAGCAAAGGGCTCTGCAAATGGCTGTGATTTTAGAGGAACTGCCATCTCTCTCCTGAGTCTGACCCACGGTCAATATAGTCCTGTAGCTTTTTACAGTGACCAGCACTGAAGGCGTTAGAGTATATTGCAAGAACCCTTTGGAAATACTCTAAAGGACAGCCTAATGTCTCAACTCATACTCGTAAATATTTTTCTATTCACAAAAGAATAGAAACTGAAACATATAATCCACTACAGGGTAATTATTATGTTATATATATTTTTCAATCTTATTTAAAAAAACCAACCAAACAAAAAAAACAAACAAACCACAAAAACCCCACAAAACCACAATCTGTTATCTTACTTACTTGGTATAAGTAGTGTCACTGAAGCAGTGAGTTTCTTTAGTGAACTATGCATACTGTGAGAACACATCTCACAAATTTTGGAAAAAAAAACAAACAAAAAAACCAAAACACAAACTTTTTTTTTTTTTCAATTAACAGGAAAGAAGTTTAAGGGACAACTGCTTACAGTTGCAGTTGTGAAGATTTTTAACATTGCAGAAGGCAGATGGAAGCTGTGAGTCACAATTTTGACTAGAAGAGCATTTGCAAAAGGATGAGGGTTCAGGTTCCTGCCTCCACTCAGTTAGGAAGTCAGAAGGGGCTGGGATTTCTGTCCTCTTTAAGTATCAACATCTTCCTTCTAATAAGTTTATAACACCTCACTTAACTCTTGCTTGGAAAAGAAAAAAAAAAAAAAAAAAAAGAGTATGACAGATCAACATAAGAGCTTGCCCATAACTGTGTACTCTATATGAAAGTCGAGCTTGAAATTCCACTGTCCTTTTTATTTATACATTGTCATAGATATGCCTATCCAAGGAAGAAATCAGAATCACGAGGGAATTTTCTTTAATATGGTGCATTCAGTTGTTATTTCATCAAACAGGATGCAATCCTAGGTGGCTTCACTATCAGGATAGGTGACACTAACTTATATTAGTATTTTAATTCTCACCCCTCCTTTGGGTTTGATTATTTACAGGCAGACATAAAGCAGAGCCCAGGATACTTTATGGAACAATTAAGAGATAAAAAAAACAAATTCAGACCTTTCCTGCTCTTTATGGAACTTCTGGGAAAAATATCTACTTCATTAGATAAACCCAAATTAATCCTTACATGTTCAAATTAATGACCAAGTATACCCTCACATCCTAAAAATATATTATTGATTATCCATGTCCTTGAGGAACTATTGTCACATACAAGCTCCTGTGATCCATTTACGTACCTTTGACAGTTTAAAAATCATGCTCCTGACCCTCTGATTTGCTTTATGTGAGTAAACACATATGTGCCAGTCACTACTATTAACTTCAGCAGAAACCTTCAGAGTTTCTCAGTTGAGTGAAATACCACAGTGGATCTGGCTGAAGGAAGAAAAATGAGAGAGAGAAACTCTCTCTTCTTTCCACAACCTTCCTGCCATGTTTGAAGTTCCAAACCAAGTTATACATTCTTTGCCCAACTGTAGGTACAAAGGTCTTCATATCTAATAGCTTACAGCCAAGAATTCAGGCTTTTATAAAAGACTCATCAGTGGACTGACTCAAGAGTTTCCAGCTGTGATTCTAAGACCTGGTGCATAATAACAAGATTATTTCACCTCACAGCCTACAGGAGCTTGATGTATTTGTTATGTCCTCAGCTAAGTCCATCATACTGTTGAAGCACCTGTAAATCCCCCAGAATTGCAAGGGCTCTAACAGACAGGCTTGCAATACTTTTCCCAGGTGGCTTAAAATGTGACTGACCCCAACTCTTTTCCCTTGTTCCTCAGAGAGGAAGTATCATCGCCACAGCAGAGTTTGCAGAGGGGACCATGCACCTCTGCTTCAGCACTTTGCATTCATGGCCCTGTGTGTGTATCATACAGAGGATTTATATCCTGGGATGGAGTGACCCTGCCTCCCCGCTGCTTTTTGCTCAGGGAAGGGCAGAGCTGTGTCTTGTACGAAACACTTGAAGCCTCGAAGCCAGACAAACAAGGAGGGAAACGGAGCAGGAGGAGCTAACACCAATTTGGCATCCAGTATTATTTAATTGGGACAAGTGTCTTCTTCAATGGTTATTTGGAGGGAGGCTAAAAACGAGGCTAAACTGGCTGCTGTCATCCAGTGCTGTTAATTTGTGCTGAGAGATGGAGAAATATCAACAGCACTGTTAATTTCTATATTATGGAAATGAATCCTCTCATTTGCACTGCAGGAAGCCAAATTACACCATCACATGCACAAATAAATCTGACATTTTGAAAATTTGACATTGCATCAGTGAGAGCTGGTTCCAGCAAGAGCCTCCACCTCACAGAGAGAGCATAAAGATTTCTTCCCTGGACAAAGACATAACAGAAAAGCAACCAGATCCTCAACTCATTAAATTTGACACAGGTCTCCCAGTTCAAAGAGAACACCTGCAACCTGCCTCCCAGAAACACAGAGAATAAGGAAAGGTGCATTTGTGACGGGAAGGAGGAAACATCTTTCTGAACTAGCAAGACAAGTTGCTAGTGGGCCTACTGCACCTTCACATTCTAGCCTCAGTAGATTCCCCGCATGTGGGTGCTGCCCACAGCTACCACGGGGGACTTTTGTCCTAAAAGCATGACAATTCAACAGATAACACAAAACTAAAATATGAGAGGTGAAAAAAGCCTATCCGCAGTGATACTGCACTGAGAGTTACATGCTCTGTTAAAGCCACATTGCCTGACACTTGAATGACAACTAAAAAATGCCTAAGGAACATTAGGGTTTGTGAAGGAAAGCATTTAAATCATTTTTATCTAGTTTGGTTTTATTTAGTTAAATTTAATTGTTATTCTGCATTTGAGAGTCAAAGACTTTCATATAGAGCGCAGATTCCCTGGGGGTGGGGAAAAATCATCTGCCAACTGATTTTCACTCATCCATTTTTCTCTCCTTTCTTGATCCAATCCTTTCACAGTTTTTATTTCTAAATGTCAGCTTTAAAAAGTTACTGAAAAAAGACATATCTTCATTTATTAAAAACCAAATAACTATTAGAACAATCACACTTTTTACTAAGTCATTGATTAGTGAGGGGTGCTGAACAATTAGTACATATTTCAGCAGCTAGTCTAAACTGTTGCTGATAAACAGCTTGCTTATAACTATCCAACACATGCTGTTTGTATCCAAA
Source organism: Antrostomus carolinensis (assembly GCF_000700745.2). NCBI lineage: Eukaryota > Metazoa > Chordata > Aves > Caprimulgiformes > Caprimulgidae > Antrostomus > Antrostomus carolinensis. The sequence goes on along the minus strand of NW_010304257.1, from coordinate 70,134 downwards.
ACACTCCTATATATTTTATCAAATACCTATAAACCAATTAAGATTGAAATTTCACTTAGGAAATGTAAATAAAAAAAAAAAAAACATAGATTTTTCACAGCAAACAGGAACCACACCTGCCAATTCAAGCATAGCAAGGTCTATATTCTATATTTAGAAATGAAAAAGTGTATATTCTCACCTGAATCTAGGAGCTTGGGCCTTAGGAAATATGCATACATTCTGAAAAAATAATAAAAAGTTAGCAGCATCACCTGACAGTCCATTTAAAAAAGGCTGCAGAATTCCTCCCCCTCCCTTTTTCTTCCCCCATAGAAGTTAGTTAAGCATAACCTTGTTTGTACTTTGTTCTTTCATACAGGAACATAATTAAGAGCTGATCTGTGACCACATGCCTTAAATAAAAGGCAGCTGCTCCTATGATCTGCTCATTAAGTGCTGTATTCCAAATGTATACAAACATGCTAAAGTAATTGACAAAGTACAAAAACTTTGAGGAGTTAAAGATGCAATAGGAGCTCACTTGAGACTCATCTTTACATTTACAGGATAATAGCTAGAAGTCTATGCATGTAGATTTCATTTTAAAATCTCTTTGCTCTCAGGATGACATTCCAGAATTATTCTCTTTGAAAAGATACAATTTCCTACCCTTGCAGTTCCTAAAAAATTAGTTTTATTTCTTCTAGGATCTATTCCTTCTCCTTTCCCTTAAGCTTCAATAATTCTCAATAATGTTTCACAGAAAAATTTAAATATTTTTCAAGTATGAAGCTTTACCATGTAACAAGTCAAATGCCTATTTCCCATCTTCTCCTCCACTGTAGAACCACCTTACTTTTCTACCCTATACTTCAGTCTTAAATTTTTCAAACCTCTATACTATTACCTTGTATGCAACAAAACTCCTTCCCATTGTTATTTCACTCTAATATTCTCTATTTCCTCCTTGAACCAGCTAGGCAAGCATAAAGCTAAAGTACCTAGGCTAACAATCAATTTATCTTTTCCTGTAAATTGTACTTAGAAGAATGAAGGAACTTTTTGTTCTTGTTTTTAGCTCACAGGATACATACAGTCTTCTCTAGTAAAGTTACCCAGAAGCCTAAGTGAAGGGATACAAATAACGGGAGGAAAATTTAAAAGCCACACCCGCATTAAGAGGAAATAGAGCTATTGCCACAGATGCAATTGCTTCTCCTTTAAAAAGCAAGAGAACAAAGTTTTTTACAGACCAGTTAGTTGGGTACATTTCACAGCTTCCCCTGTATCTAGGCCTCATTGTGCCTGAAGCTAAATCCCTGGGGCCCTCCCATCTTCTTAGTAGCAGGTTCATCCTTCCCTGTTTTTGTCTTATGAAACTGAGTTTTTTGTAACGCAGCTAAAGATTGAGTACCTGAACAAAAAACATTAGGAGAGAGACCTCACAAGGTAGTCATGGTGCTGGCTGGAAAATGTCCTTTCTTTGTTTAACAATGCAAAATCAAAAGTAAAATCAGAATTAAGCCAAACTTTGGAACAATAATTTTGAGGGGCTTTTTCCTGCCCTGCACTGGCAGAAAATTCTGGCTTCCCTCTACCTGCAAGGCTTGCAACAGATAACCCACCAGGGCATTTTCAGGAGCATTGAGTACTAGACTTGGGTATTCCCAGGTGCAGAAGAAGACCTTCAATCAAGTCTGGAGTGAAGGTCTGTTGAGCTTCTGGCTAAAAATTTGGGCCCTTCTTGTAAGCTGTGGCACAGGTTTGACAAGAGAGAAACTCTGTAAAATCTGTAATTAAGACTCCTACTAGGATGCAGAAAACACCTCTAGAATCAGCTCAACATCAAATTAAGACCATACCTGAATGTGACTCCTCCACGGGTCCTTAACTCTGTAATGTACCACAGTTTCTCTTAAATAGCCCTTCCCAAACTAACCATGCAGTACCTCTGATTTTATCAGTGTGTGGCTGGGTCTGGGGAGGGCTGTCAGCTGACAAGGTGCTCAGCTCAATGCTGCTCAGGATCCCCCTTCTGACCCCTCTCCTTCTGAGAACTGCAAAAAGAGTCCAGTTGGACTTCACCTCTGACACAGTTGTTGCAGTCAGCTTCCTAAAATTCTGAGGGATAAATGTGGGCCTTGAAGACCTTTCAAAATTTAGCTGAATTCCCATTAGCCAGGAGCAATAATAAACAGCTCCCTTTCTCTGGAGTCAGGAAGGGATCATCACATGGAGATAAAGGAACTTCATAATAGGCCTAAATTGCAGGATTTCTTCTTTTTCCTTAGGGTGACTGGTCCTGAAGGCCCTTCAAAGACTGAAATACAGTTCAAAGATGCTGACTTTGCTATGTTTTCATCTAGGGGGAAAAAAAGAGAGAAGAAAAATAAAGTCCTTAACAGTTGTGTCTACTATATAGAGAAATCATAAATATCAGATACAGATTTTTTCCTTCAAACAAAACAACAGGGATTGAAAAAGCATGAGTCTTGTTCTTATTTCTTATCAAAATTGGACAAAATTAGCTGACCCACAACAATAGTAATAGCAATAATAACGATCTTGGTGATGATGATGAATCAATAAGGACATGCATTATTTTAAGAAAGACTGAGAACAAAACATATTCCTGGAATATGTGAAACATGAAGAAAAAGAAAACAAATGGCCATTCCATAAAGAACAACAAATACAGGAGATAAGTCACCCAAGTGCTCACTGAAGTAGGGAAAAACAAAGAATTTAAAAAGCAAATGAATTTCCAAGTCAAGGGTAGAGAGGCCTGAATGAAGTAGCACACGGAAGGAATGGCAGTGAGGAGATGATCATTAAAATGTTCAGCAGCCTTTCTGGAAATGTGAAAAGCTCAGTCATTTGTGATACTGTTTTTTCAATGCCTGGCCATTGCTTCGTTCCAGTGATTCACTCAGGCTCTCGCTGTCTCGTCTGTCTCCCCAGCCACCCCGTAGAGCCCACGCAGCGCCCGAGGAGCTGTCAGCAGCTCACAGAGTCTGGATGCAGCCAAGGGCAGAGGGCACAGGTTTGTGCTGTCAAACAGTGGGATGCAATGGGATCAGACATACCCAACACCGATCTCACAGGCTATACATATTTATGTATTAATGCATGGTGGTGGAAGTGGAGATGTAAATCTCCTGGAATTAAAACTCCTTGTCCAGAGTTACTTCAGTCAAAAAGTGCTTTCTTACTTGTCTAATGCTCTGAGATGGCTGGCAGAAGTATCACTGAAATTAACTCACATTTCAGCCACACAGTATAAGTGTTCATATTCATCACTACACATTTTGGTCCTTACCTCAAGGACTCACCCTCTGCATTATATATGAGGAATTTACTCTGTCACAGAATGTACTCCCCTGTGTCAACCACCTTTTGTCCCCAGTGGTCTCATTAAAAAAAAAGAAATATTATCCTTAAGCAAGCACATTAAAAAATGGAAATGTGTGAAGAAAATAGCTGAATAATTCAAACCACTCCTCAGATCATCATGAGTGTTTTAATGCATATAACCCTGATTTGGTTTACATAATTTTTTAATGATTTATTTTTTAATTTTTTTTTTTTTAACAGCAGTTCCTAGATAAAGCAGAGAATTAGATTGTCTATTTTTACAGAATAGATGCCCCAAGGCTTTTTAAATGCTGCTTTCCCAGTCTCCTAAAAGCCTCATCTCCAAGACTGGGAATCCGATTCTGATGCGTCAGACTTTCTGCAGATGGTGCCAGCTGCAGTGTTGGTTTTGACAAAGGGGCACCTCTTTTCTAATATATAGGAAATAGACTGAACATGTTCAAGACATCTATCCAAAGTAACTAAAAGTCCAGTAATGAATTTTAGTCTCTTCTGTGTTACAACAGAATCAATGATCTAGAAGGTGAAAGCTCACAAAACCATTACTGTTGTTCAGCCTTCCTTCACTGCTTTATTCTCTCATTACTTTGATCATTTACTTTCCATCATCTTCCTGAGTCTTGTAGATATTTAAGAGCAGAGAAATCAGAAAAATTGTCATAATAAAACTGCTGATTGCTAAAGAAATACAATGTTCTGGCTGACAGGAGTCTAAGACATTTCTGCAGCACTGGGTCACCTCCTGCTTTAAAGTACTTTGTGTCTTCCAGCGGGTAAAATATGACTAAGTTTTCATGAGGTTACTACCCCTGCAGTAATGACAGTCCTATTTCCTCTTATGGTCCCATGCCTCATCTTTGCATCAGCAGAAAATCTCATTTCTCACTTCTGTATGTCGTTCACTTTCATGCACACACAGATCCCACAGTCTAAATGTGACAGATTTTTGGCCGTTCCCTCAGAATACCCAGTGCTAGTGATTTAGTGCTTGGAAACAACTCTGAGAAACTCTCTGCATGCCTTCTTGGTAGGCTGGAAAAATATCTGTGAGAAGAGACTTGCAAGGATAAATCAAAGTGTGAGAGACTTTACTAAACTAGAGCAATTTTTATAGCATTTAGATGATACTGCAGCACTGTTAACCAGAGTGTGAATGATTGAACAGGTGATGAATCCCTTAGAGGAAAAGCCATTAGACAGTTTTAAATCCATAAAAAAACAGTATTATGTGCTATAAAGAGCAACAAGATGTCCTTTTCTTCCTTTTCTAATACAATACTCATCAGATTACTCCTATACAGTCTTCCCAAGGCATTTTATCAATACATGCCAAACAATGCCTGTGTTGAATTTCAATATGATTTACAAATTAGCATTTGAAGTGAAATGTTGCTGATAGGCTCCATTTTCATCCACATGAGGATCTCATCTTAGCCTATCAAAAGAATGCAGAATGTAGCTATCAGCAATTGCATTTGACATATCTTTTACTTCCCAACCAACTCTTTAAGTAGACTTGATTTCACAAATCCAGTTAAATCCTTTTCTCACAAGTTATGTCTCCATAAAAAACAATGGTTAGGATATTCATTTTCAAAAGACCCACTCTGTCCTTGGGCTGCTTAATATGGACAAAAGACTCCAACACAAGTTCTGTCTTTCCAGCAGAGTATCTGCGTCAACAAGTTTATTAGATCTCATCAGCTGCGTCCTCTGAAACTGCCCAATTTTTTTAACTAATTGAATAACCACTGGAGCAGTAACCTGGCTTTCCTCTCTCATGCTTGACTTCCCTAACCTCTTTCTTGTCCAATGAATGTTTAATTACTGAGGTAAAGTGAAACATATGCAGGAGAAAAGATGAGGAGAGCTTGCCCACAGCATGCATGACAGCCTAGTTATTCAGGCAGTCTGGTGAGCAAGTGGGTAAGATAGGTTTAAGCATCTACTTCAAATCTTCTAATCTCAAACGTCATGAAAATTAGGAACACATTCTCAAAAGAAGTCTGTGGCTAATTAAGAGGTAGAGTTCAGTTAGCTTGCACTTTTGAAACTTACTTAAGACACTACACTAATAATTTTCACTTTCACTATCACCTTCCACACTTGAGATGACCCCATGCAGCCCTTTAGGTGGTCATCCACTATATTTAACTCTAAGCTCTATAGATGAACTTTTGGAGTTAGAAGACTGACTTCTTTAGGTCTCTACAAAAATAGGCAAATCTTCTTCCATGAGAATCTTTCTCATAACATACCTGGTATCCAGTCACTAGTGCAAAAACTTCTGTCATCTGCTCTGTCAGTAAATAAAAATATAATATACTCAGTAGAGTGGTACTGAGTGAAAATAAAATCTGTGTAGGACTATAACCTACTAGGAAAAGACCGTACTCTCTAGAAAGAAATACAAATTGGATGGAAATATGGCCTTTGATTTCTTCTCACTGTCCCTACAAGTGTTAGGGACTATAGTCTTCCACTACAGGGACTCTTTGTCACAATGAATTTGGGCCATGAATCAAAACCACATGCAGAAGAATTAAATCAAACCTCATTCTTGGTCCTTAAATCTGAAACAGATCAAAATGTAAGGAGCATTGTGAAACTCTGGGTCAATTTATACTAGGCATTTGCTATTAGCAGCTCCCCATGAGAAATGAACTCATCCTAGGACTCAAAACAGCAGAGGCCAGGGCTCAACAGAGTACACATTGAAGCAAAAGAACAGATTTAGTTATGTCTGTGGTCCTTTGGCTCTGGCAAGTATCATCGTACATTGTGGAGTCTCAGCAGTCATTCCCAACACAGAGAAGGAACATGCTGACCTTAATCAATTGTAAATTGTAAATTTTGACAAAGTGTAATTAGCATCCCATAAGACTGCAACCTCTTTAACAACTCCTTCCAATGATATTTTCTCCCATAGCCATTAAGTTTTCAGAAGCATCAGTACTGAATCACCCTTGTCAACAGAGAGTAAATCCCCTGTGGAAGTTTTCCTGTGTCTGCTGCCCACCACGCAGGTGACCCCTGAATTAGTACTTTGCCACTTTCATGGTTCAAATTCTGCTTCACTCCTCCTTTCACAGCAACTACCTTCTCTCTCTTCTTAGCGAAGTAACCAGCTGTCTGAAATTTAATTTAGAACTGCTCTAAGACTTGACTACTTCAAGCAAGCAAGAAAAACCTCCCTTCTTAGTGTCCTGCTGAGGCTGCCTATTCTTTGACTTAAGGTTTTTGTTTATTTGTTTTCTTCTTAGCCTGCTGTTTCTCAGCAGTTTCTCTCCTGTATGAATTCTGCTTGTGTGTCCTTTATAGTCTGGGAAGTGAGCTGAGTTTTCGTTTTCTCCTAAGTCTCACAAGTGTTCTTTAAAATAATGCAGGTCAAGCAAACAGAAGAATGCTTATTCTGTAGCTGAATTTAAGAAGCACAGGCTGCTTTAACCCAACCTGCCTGTCACAAATGGAAGTTGTCACAGATCATTCTAAAGGAAAGGAAAACTATACATCAGGTAGATAGTCTCCTTGTCTGTTATCGCAGTTGTCAACCAAAAGGAAAAGGTTCTAGTACAAAGGTGACAGCAAAATAATGATGTTTTTAATCACTTGCTGGATTAGGAACAATCTTTCCTATGGAAAGAGAAATCTATTGTTAATACTAATTATTATAAGGTTTAGAGGCACTGTTATCTTCCCTCCAAAATATCATGAGCCAGGCTTTGTTGCATGCTGTCCTCTTGGGATCCCATTCAGTGAGACAGTGAAACAGAGCAGGATTGACTTCACTGATGTCTACAGGACTATTCACACACTTAGAGTGATGCACAAGATTAAGAATTTTGCCGAAAAAGGGTGAACTACTTTTTATTATTCTTTAATGTTTCTTATAATAATGTATCCCCCTAGTTCCTGCTGTTTCTTCTCTATTTTCTGATTATAAGAGTTCTTCTTCTCTGAGTTGCTGGTGTGCCCGTTGTAGTGAAACAGAAGTAATGAATTAATTCACTTGGACATTCTTGTCTTTACCTGATGAAAGGCAATAACCCATGCAAGTAAATCAGGCTCCCTCTCTCAGTGAAATATTCTGTTTCAGTTTAGTGTATTTTTTACACAATTTGTACACAAACCATATCCATACCAGGCTGGCAGATGAAATTGAATCACATTCACTTCTATTCTCACTATGAGATGTCATATTCTCTATGGAAGAGATGTTGCCACCCCACAATAGCAAACCTACTGTAAATTAGCCATTTCCAAGAACCTGTAAGCCAGACTAACAGGCAATACTTTTAGTAGGTACCTTCTCCTGGTATTGCAAGAAAGGGAAGCTGAAACATGTCCCTGGCAAATGATAGGTCAGAAACTGGCCCTAAGGGTGGACCCCCATTCTGAGACTCTCTCGTGAGAATTTGCACAAGACAGCACACACATACCGTAACAGCTCTGACTGAATGTTACTGCCCACAAAGGGAAGGCATTAATCAAAAGCAATGCCTCCAAAACATGAGACTTCCTCTGAAGCCCTTAAAGCCCATGGCATACAGCAGGCATGGCCATTGGGTAGCTACCCCCTTGCTTGTAGCTCCCGTACAGTCCAAATACAGCTCTGATGGCCAATTTCATTACCAGCAGTGGCTGAATAATCAAAATCTCTCTCTGCTAGACAAAGGTAGACATCCAAGCCTGAGTCCAAAGGCACTGAAGGGTCCTGTGCTCTATTTCAGCACCCACCCACCCCAGTGCTCCCCCCACAGCAGCTGCAGGGAGCTCCCCTTGTGAACTATTACTACCCCAGTCCATTACATCTTGTGGCTCTCATTTTTCTGAAGGTAGTCATGCAGCTTAGCAAATCAGAAACTAGGACATCTCTGATGTACGAGCAGGTCTGGAACAGTGGAAAGTATTTGTTTTCTTCCCACCTCAAATATTGACCCCCTTGCTCCTTGAACAATGAAACTCCTCCCTTCCAGAATGCAGATTCCTGTCTGTGTTCTCAAAAAGACAGAACCTCTCCCTTATACAAGGAAACCCTTTCTTTTCCTTCACTGTCATTCTTTCTTTTGCTTTCTTATCCTAAACAACTCTCTTCTTGAAATCAGAGCACAATAAGCATATTCCAAAAGGCTAAAATATGCATAGATTTTGTTCCAGTGGGAAGCCTGTAGCAAACCAACATATCTGCCAGCCTTGATTGTTGCCCAGCCATTTGGTAGAGCAATTTCTTGGAAAAGGGGCACAAACCAAGTTCTGAGAAATTATTTGTGTGAGCATACTGAACGTTTTTACCCAAGCGTTCTATGATCCTGAGCTAAAACAGTAAGGACAGAAAGGCAATGGCACTGCCATCTCCTTTGATGCCCACTCTCCAGGAAAATGTAAGAAACGGGAAATCTCTTCAGGAAGCATGTTTAATGGGGAAACAAGCTAAATTAATACCTGACATTCAGGAATTTCTCATATTTTGAATGAGAAACATTTTCACTTCTCAGAAGAATATTGCCATCCTTTTCAGACATTTCTATATCTGTGTCTTTGTGTTACAGTCTCTGTAGTGCAGAGTGTAGTATACAATCATGAGGGGCAAAAAGGTGGTATTTAATGAGGAAAAATAGCTTCTTCTCATTCAAAAACCTCTGTGTGAACACAGTGTCCTGTATTACATATGGGGTCAGATAAGGAGTATAGTGTACTCTGGGCTTAAAATCTTCAGAATCATCTATCAGATGCTCATTCTTTCCATACTTCAATTAGATGAAGTGCAGACTGATAATAGATTGCATCACATGTAGGACTCTGTGTGTGTGGGGGAGTTTCCCTGGTTGTTCTAGTTCCCTGGTTGTTCTACTCACTAAGCTAATGTTACCTATGTCTTTAGTGTGAAATTATTTTCTAATGGTGTAAATGCTGATCACATTTTCATATCTATCACAAACACAGCATTTATTTTCAGGATCAACAAACTGATTGTGAGCGATCAGGCAGGGCAGAGCAGGGCAGTATATATGTTCATTATGTTCTACAAGCGTCCATGCAAGAAGCAGCATTTTTCTAGGAAGAAGACATTAATTTTTCCCTCATCTTGTAAAAATTCCAAATACTATTTCAGCTTTGCCTAGAGCTTCTGATTATAACCTTTTTTTTCTATTCTGATGTAAATTTCCTTGCAACTTCAAAAGTAGGGTTTTTTAATTTTCTTATCTTATAATTAATTTACAAGTCACTCTGGCTTTTGTGTTTCTCTGCTGTTTCCCAGTTTAAAATCCTAACTAAAATGAATGTATTTAATAACCTTCCTACAATCTAATAATCAATTGGAATAAATTTTCATCAGGTTTTTTTTTAACATTTTGAAGTTCCATCAAGAAATAACACACACACAGAAATTAAACTAAAAACAAAGGAAACTAGAAAATCAGGATAATTTTTCTTGGTTTTTTTATCTTTTGCTTATTTGCTTTGGGATTATGTAGTTATTTTTTTTCTAGGTCTTTATCTTTGCTCTGTAGGCAAATAGCTTTACAAAAGTATTAGAAGTGGCCTTTTGACAGCTAAATGGGATAGAAGTAAAATTTCCATTTTATTCAAAACTGCCCTCACAAACTATGCAATTTTCCTTATCCAGCCAGTTTAAACTCAAGGCTTCACTAGTGATATCACACTCAGTCAAATCTGACAGGTTATTTCTATTAAAGTTTGGGGTTGAATGGAGACTAACTGGAATGTCGATTCTATTGTTAATATTTCATTCCAATGGCAGGATGTAGTAGCTTGGATAAATTTAAGATTATAAAACTTATAATATTTCTGAAATTAAAAAACTGTGTACATAGCTCAATATGTTTAAATAAATGAAATAATATTTCCCTTGATGCCCTATATTTTCACTGTAATTTCCTCTAATTATTTTTGTCAGCATCGCCTTAATAATTTGTCACTGTTATCATTTGTTCTTTAAAACATTTTGCTGTATCCTCATATCCTGAGCCATATTTTAAATGATCAAAGCTGTTAACTTACCATTTCCTATTATCTTACTAAAGGAAAACACACTTTATCTTTTGAACTCATGAGGAAAACATTGTGTATTGAGCAACTCCCTGGCATCAGTTACACTTTAGAACTTGTTTTCTTTGACCTAAAGTAGTGGAATCTCATTGACGGCTTTTCTGTTTCTTTCCCTTCATCTGATATTCTCTGTTAGGATCACCTTGTAACTAGAGGAGGGATGAGAAAATACCAATTATTGCTGGTCCTTGATTTTGCTCTTAACCTATTAATCTGCATCTGAAGAAAGACAATAACATAACTGACAACTGAGTGCTTGTGTGAATAAAAGGATATTTAAATGAGAAATAGCGGGATTATCCTCTAACATACATTTTCTGCACTGAGGGTAACATTAAAATGTAAAAAAGTAAGATTATAAAAAGAAATGGGGTAGACAGGCAATTTTTATCCAAATATGACTTAAATTCTCATTTATTATTAATGTTTACCATCCTGGTAGCTAACTAATGAAATATTAAACAGCTAACAATCAAACTTTATTTGAAAAATTGTATATAATATATATAACATCTTTGACAACTGGAGTGAAGTTTTCTGGCATACAGAGGACAATTTAAAACTCTTGTGACACTAATGTCACATGTGAGGCTTTTCAGAGACTGTCTTTAGAGGGCAGATCTCAGGTTTAGGATGAGCCTGAACCTTGAAAAGTTAAATCAGACCTTTTAACTGTTTCTGCATTGATCTCCATCTATGGATGAACCATTTACATCAATTTCCTAGCTGTATGATCCTTTTTAAGTTACATTCATCCAATTGTGTGACAAGTTTTGTGGTCAGTGATAGTTATCACTGGTACTAGTCTTCTGTCTCAGGAAATCTAAAAAACCCTTTGCAAAGCAGAACACAAAAGATGTATTTGTAAAAATACAGTCATGGTGTGTACACATGAATGTGAACCACCAAGTTAGCATGTGCAAGCTCACTGCTCAGTTAAGAATGTACACACTCAGCTGGTCACCCTTGGGAAAGGATGTGGCGTTTTGACATTAGTCAAAGTGATTTTGACAATTTAACTCTTAAAGTTCAAGTAGAAATAATACTTAATTTTGTCCTTTTTCTAAGAAAATAATAAAATGAAAGCTTATATTTTGATCACAGACAAATGATCATCCAAATAAAAATAACTCACAGTTTTCTTGTTTATAAACTGTATTTTTAAACAAGTTTCTTATTTTCTGTATATTTTCACTCCAGCCAATATTCTTGGATTTTTATCATTTAGAGGCTGGTGTGTTGCAGTCTGAATTTTGGTATAGGCCTATTTCATTTTTTTTACTGCTGACTCCTCCCTTTTTGTTTGATTTATACAGTGTACAGCTAGAGAAGGAACTGCAAATGGCAAAATGTAAGACAACCTGGAACCTGTTTTCAGGGAATATTCAAGTATTTGAGCTTAATATTTGCTATTCATAAGTATTTTTCTCTAGCTACGCTCTGCTGCCCAAGTGTTCCCAGAAAATGAACAGAAAGTGAATGTGGCACTGTTTAAACATGAACAAGATGAAAAATGACATCATCTCCCTATCTTATCGGAATACCTGATCATATTCCAAATTCAAGCATATAGTCACGGATTTAATTTTTCCTGTTACTCAGTTATTATCTTAAACAAGTTACCAACCATAAAGCCAGGTCTATGAGCAGCTATCAAGCTTTGAATGTAATAGTTATACCAGAACATCTCTAAACCTCTGTGCACTATATGATGGGGAATAGGGTAAAACACAGAGGCTAAATAACCAGGGAAATAATCATACTACACTGCACATGCTGTACTAATTTTTCCCTAAGTATCCAAAATTAGCCATTCTGGGGGCATTGTATTAGGCTAGCAGCATTCTTGGTCTGAGAACAGTCAGAAATCTAATCAATATTGCTTCTGAAATGGAACCACCACAAAGATTTTTTTTTTTTTTTTTAACAAACTCAGTCTATCTATAATTTCTTTGCTAGAGTTCAAATCAAACTGAGTAAGAGCTGTGAAATACACAGCTGTCTTTCAGATGAGTTTAGGCATGAAGTGGATGGGTTTTATGGCTTTCTCTTTAGCATGTTTCAATAGGGTCAATGTGTATGATCCTTTCCAAGTTTTTTCAAGAACAAATATGTTTCTCTGTGGTGACTTGAGGTGTCAAAAGCTATTTCGAATAGGATTCAGCTAAAACTCATGTAATCTCATAGTGCGGTTTCAGATGCCTTCAGAAATCATGTGTGACATCTATCTTCAACTTCAATAGGAGATAAAGCTTCCTAGGTTTATATCTGTCTATATTCTGTGTTAATGAAACTCTTGTTAATCACAGTAAGATAAAGCCTAGGACATTCAGGGAATGATACACACCTAAGATTTTAATAACCTTCAATATTAGGATGAGCTGCATCCTCATCCATTCATGAATAGATATGATGGATCCAGGTGTCCCATCAGTGAGTCCCCACAGAAAAATTGCAGCAATGTCCAGTTTCAGACAGACAATCCCATCAATTCCTCTTGTACTGGAATTTTCTAACCTAATTTCATAGCCCTGGAAACACAGCAATCTATCTAGGTGTATTGACTGGACTGAATTTACACAGGTCATTTGAAAGATAAAGGTCACATACATACCAGGCCTCTGAACCACATTTATTAACAGCATCGTCCTGACTTTCAACATCATTAGTGTCATCTGGACCAGTGTTGGAGTAAATGAAATGTGGCAGAACAAAAGACGGTTGCCAAGAGTGTAGATGTACATAAGTGATACACAGGGAGGTTCAGCCTTATTAGCCCCTGAAAAAACACAGTTTCACAAAGTCAGTAACCAGCATAGCCTTTGCACAGGTCCAGCCTGGTGATTTTATAGCGCTTTTAATCAAAGAGAGAATAAAAAGGAAATTGCTGACCTGAGGTTTATACAGCAATATTTATACAGAAGGGACAAGTTCTGACAGGGGCATGTTTATTGCTGTTTAATATTCACATTTCAGGAGCATGTAAAACCCAAGCTGACAGAGAGTCCCTGGTGAGAACTATTGTACATGTGTTCATTATTGTTATTTTTGGAAATAGCTCTAGATAACTAGTGACTTTCTTGCAGTTGCCTGGAATCTGCATGTCTGACTCAATTGTTAGGCACTGAGCAGCAGCCTGCAGGAAATACATGGCCAAGTGCAAATGCTTTCTGATTACAAAATCATTACACACTCTGTGAGACCTGTATTAAATAGCTCTAAGCACAGCCAATGCTGGCATGGTATTACAGCAATGGTTTCCTTGCAGCTCTTGTCAAGATTTGATGATAGTCAATAAGAGAGTTTGGCAAAACTGTACCTGTGCTCATGAGAAAACATTTTGGGAATCATTTTTGTCATCATTATCTATTAAAATAATAATAATAATAATAAAATATATTCTTAACTTCCAAAATTTAATTCCCAGAATGTTATTTCAAAACTTGAGGGTTTTGTCCATTATCTGCCGTGACCTTGAGAAAATATAGGCAAGGTCTACCTTCTTGGTTGTACAGCACCTTTAGGGAAACACCGACCCAATTTGCTGTTTAAACTACACAGAAAAATCCCTTGAGGATGAGCTAATTTGGTTTTCATGCACCAGGAAGATGTATTAGCCAGGTCTTAATTTGTTCAGGCAGAGTATTGCTGATATAGATCCAACACTTTCAGATACATAGCTCCTGTGACATCTCCTTCGCTCTATAGTATTCCATGGGCAGCAATGTTTCATTGCTTTGAGCTCTTATCCTCTCAGTCTTCTCTGTGGGTTTACATTTCCTACGATTTGCCACCACCTTCTCTGTTGCTTGCTTACCATATGTACTATGGGAATTTGGGCATAACAAACAACACAGCAGAAATTATCCAAGTGGGAAGCCTTGGCAACAGTGTCGAAAGGAAAATGCCGGATACTCAAATTTCCACAAAGTACCATCACAATTCTTTAAGACTGAGGTTTTCAAGAAAACAGAGGCTTGCAAGGGGTAAGAAAAAAAAAAATTAAAAGCCTTTACAGACTTAAAAAAAAAATATTCCAGAGAAAACTTTCCAGTAAAACTTCCTTCACTTCAGAAAACAAAATTCTTTCCAATTCTACATTGCAGACACGGAGTGCAGAAGAGAAGACCTCCCAGAAAGAATAAACACACCAGTGCAGAAAACCATGCCAGAAAGGATTTGATTTGCTGTTGAGGCTTCTTCAGACTGCAGGTTTTATGGTACTACTCATTCAGATACACATTCTTACTGAGAGCTTTGTTTAATGCATGTTTCAAAAAGGAGTTTTTAGTGCACTTCTTAAAATAAGATTATTTTAGAACTTTGTAAAGCTTATCATATGAGCAACATGCCACGGAAAAGTAACTGTGAGGTTCAGTTTCGTGGACAGCCAAGACTGAGACTCCTACATTCCATCGCAGTCCCCATGTGTTCGCTACAGCACATCACACATGGGGACTGAGGCTTACCTCAAATTCTTACATGTGATGCTAGAAGATGTTATTCACCCAGAAGTGAGCTGAGGGGAGAAGACACATTCTTCTGCTTTCATTGCACATTTTCTATAATTTCAATAATACCCTGCTGGAATGAGGAGACAGAGATTACAGGAGAAATGTAAAATGTTGCAGCAGAAAAAAATTAAAGGAGAAAATGACATTGTCAGAGTCCTTTTAGAGTTATCTAGTCCTTTCTCTTGTCCCATGGCAGAATGGGCTAATCTTAAACCATTCCTGGCAAGGACTGGTTACACAGATGGAGACTCCAGAGTCTCATAGACTAAACAATCTTCCTTGCTGAAATTTAAACTCAGTATGTCTTTTTCTACAAGAGCCATAGAGAATAAATTATTCCTTCCTCTGGCAGCTGTTTCTTACATATTTGAAGACTTCTTTCATGTCATCCCCCTCCTTCTCCTCTCTTAGTTTAGATAACCCACAAATACATTTGACCTTTCATAGTATATTGCATTGGCTTGTGAAATCCAGGAATCAATTACATGGATTAGAAAAGACTTGGATGACAGCATAACAGGATACAATACCCAACATTATGTCTGAATGAACAGCATGTGAATACTTCTTTAACATCAGTATTTACCTATAATGCATTATGGCTTTATCTAATTAATTACTTTATGAAGTGGTTGATTATGATAACAGTGAATGTCTTTCCTGCCCACTCTTATCACTGGCTTAAAACTATTCTGTTCAGCTGAGATATACCTGCATCTGAGAGCTCATTTAGATACTAGGTACCAAACAGTGAATTCTGATTCCTGGGGTTGGTTTGGGGGCGGGGGGGTTGTTGTTGTTTGGTTGGTTTGGTTTTGGTTTTGTTTTTTCTCAGAACCTGTTGTCTGATTATCATAGCTGCTAAATAAGGCTTCTTAATACCTCCAGCAGATCAGATTATTCAGAAATCAAATGAGAAGGGGGAAAAAAAAGCAGCCTGAAGTATTTATTAATTTCCCCATTTTTAAGATCTTTTTCATCTCTTCTCTCTTTCTGCCAAGCCTTCAAGATGTAATTGGAAATGTTGGATACACTCCTTCAAAAATGTTCTCTGAACAAATTACCAAGTACCATTCTGTGAAATGAATGGATCACAAAGAACAGCACTTCTTCAAAGGAAAACAGGCAAACTGATATTCAAGTATTTGGTCTTTTATTGGTTGTCACTCAGAACATTCTTAGGAACTGAATTATTTTATTTCTGGATTGTTTCCAGAGCAAGGCTCTTTATGCAGTTCTCCTAATTTCACTGTCATTTTTAATTTAATGTTTTCATTCATTCCTGTGTAAATTTTAATTTTAAAGATATTCATGTATTGGAGATGGCAAAGTTTTTGACAAATGTATTCTTATGTCTGCTGTTTTGTGCACCATTATTGCATTAGAATTCTTGTTCATCAATCATACATGAATACCAGCCTACATCTTTAAAATGTAAAGGCCAGAATTATAACAAAGAAATAAAACTTAAAAACCTAAGCAGATCTAAAAGACCAACACAGAAAAAAATTTTCTTCTCCAAAGTGAGGTATATCATTCACATGTTATTTCTCAGTCTTCTTAGTCATGTAGCAAAAAAATTGAGCTGTGTTACAAGTTTTTTATCCATAAACACAAATGATGAGTTCAACAGAGATCTGAGAGAAGTGTTTCATCCTTATGTACTGAGTTTGTGAGCTCTGTTATGGTACACAGCAGTGTGATTGGAGCTGCTGGGATCAGCATGGGTACAAATAAGATTAGTGACTAAATTTGCTATTACTGTCCTGACAGACTAGTGCAAATGGTCTTACGAAGCATCCTGAATCTTTATATCAAAGATGAGCTTTATATCTATGCATCTTATATGTAATATCTTTATATCAATACTGAGCCAGAATCAGAGAAAGGAAGCCTTCAATCCACATGCATCTGAAATTTGAGGGTTTCATAGAAGCAGATTATGGTGTATCCACTCAGATCCAGAGATAACAACTGGGAACTCCTGAAAGATATTTGCTTGTGGGACTTGAATGACACAGAGGCACTTCAGGAGAATGATGGTTGTTTGTAAAAGGTCTGTTATAGGGCTAGAGCAACAAATGGGCTGTATAAGGCTTTCACATCAAAACAGTTCAGTATTGCTGTCATTTACCATCTTTACAGGGCACCGTGTGGACATAAGATGCATCCTCTCATGCCAAATCTGCAAGGAAACAGCAACAATGGGACAGATGCTAAGAAAATCCGCAGACAGCTGAAGGTAGTTCCTGAAAGATCTAGCCATGAAAAGTCAGTAGAGCATTACCTTTTGCAGTCTGTATATCACTCACAAAGGCATCAGTTTGCAACCCTGAGCCCACACTGAAGTTTGCTCATGAAGAGAGCATTCTCTGGATGATAAGGGGGTAGCATTTCTCCAGGTGTCTCTGTCCACTCCAAATGGCAGAATATTGACGAGCTGATATAAGCAGAATAAACAATAGTATATGAGCACAAAATAGTCTGTGCAAGTGTCATCTTCCTTCTACTACTGGTGATAAAACACAAAAATTGCACAGGAAAGACTCTCAAACCTCTTACATAACCCAGATTCTATGACAGGACTTCTCTCCTGGCAAAGGTTATGCTCAGTAGAAAAAAGGGGGAAAAAAAAAAGGCACATATTTTGCTGCTATTTTTAAGCTTAAAATGAATGTTGAGGCTGAGTATGGAAGAATATTTAAATGCTGTAGTAATTATATTGATTAATACCAGGATCATGTCTGACATTTGTAATATAAACTGAAGGACAACCCACAACATGGATATATGTAGTTATGAAATTTCTTAAAGTGCCTTCAGAGATTCAAAACACTAGATAAATGTGAGTCATTACACAGTTATGTTTGTGTTTCCCCCTTTTAAGATTCTTTCTGCAGTGACTTGAGAAATAAGAGAAAGAGATGATGTTTGGATCTTTTATGAAAAGTCTTTTTTTTTCCTTAGCTGCTTCAACATCTAAGCAAAGAGTGTCTGAGGAGACAAACAAAAACATTCTTGTCTTTTTTGTTCAGAGTAATGCACACAGCCATGGAATATATTTTTCTGCTTGTGTGTAAAGTGGACATGCTGCCATCTTGCAATGTTCAGCCCTGGGGACCCGCTGTCTGTAACTCAAGGTCTAGTTCGGTTCTGCACAGCTGTGTGGCCATGGATAAGTTTCATTGAGAAAATTGTTGCTAAGGTTTGAGAAAGTCCCTGAGCTGAAATAATGCAAGGTAACAAAAGCAAAACCACAGGCAAAACTGTAATGGTCGAGATGCTGATAAGTAGGAAATCAAGGATTTAAGAGGAAAAATACTGGCAAGAAAATCTGAAACTCATAAAGGGGAAAAAGAGACTCAAGAATCAGAAGATGCTGTTTGATTGGCAAACAGCCTACTCCTAGGAGTGATGGAGATCTGCCCTTCCTCACCATTCCCATGATTATCTGGCCAGAAGAGACAGCCCAGGTGGCTCAACGGGGGTGATGAGCTTGTTGATGCTTAAGACTCGTATCACGAGTCCTACTCACTGCCTGTGAGTACTAGCAAATAAAAAATTATACTCTTAAACTCAGTAATATCCTGACTGCAAATACTCTTTGCTTATGGGGAAAAATAGCCATACAAAAGTGACCGAGGAAGGGATGGATTGGGATTTGCAATCTTTGCCATACTTTGCAGTTCCTAGAAGCTCAGTCATGCACAGTATTGTACTAGTTTCTGTCCAAGCACAGAACAAGCACTGAAAGTAAACTCCTTCCTGGACTGCATCCAGTCAAAATGCTCATCAAGAGAGGTTTTGACCCCATAGAGTTCTGAATTGTTAACAGAGGCCACAGCTATTATTCCCATTTGAATGGCAAAGCAATGATGTGAACTCACTCCACCGAGGAAGCAGTCCTTATAGTAGCTTTAGGAAGAAGAGTAGGCAAAGATTTCCATGGACAGGTTCCTTCTATATCTCAAAAAAGGCCACAGAAAGAGTGAAGAACACAAACCCCCGAGGAGAATTCTGTTTCAGATCTGAAGGAGGGCTTATATACTTGAAATCGTCTAGGTTTGGTTTGTTGGTGTTTTTTTCCCCAATTACATCAACCGGTCTAATAAAATGTGTTACATTTATCAACAAATCTGGCTGTGATAATATAAACCTTTCCTGTCCTTTGCTATCTATTGATATTCTATACTTAGGGTAAGGAGTGAAAGAGGAGACTGTACGAAAAGGGAGCTGAAAAACTCGTGATAACAAAATTTCTTATTAATTTATATTGATTTTTCAATGTAAAAATAAAAAACAAAAGAAGGTCTGAAACATCAATACATTCCTTGATTGATTATTCGAGGAATCAAACTTGGAGATTTTTCAGTATTAAACTGGCTTCCTATGTCAAGAGACCTTTCTATTTTACAAAATCATGTGTCTAAAAATCAAAACATGGTTTATTATTTGGGATTTTTTAAATGTTTTTGTTCATCCAAGATTCCCTTACAAACAAAAAAGATCCACCCAAATCAGTTTCTGGATTTCTGCATTTATTTATCAGAACTGCAGAAGCACTAAACTATCAGTTATTCCAACAGCTCAAATTCTACTCCATATGGGTAGGATAATATGCCTGTCTGAAACATTTCTTCTGTGTATGGGCCTGCCTCAGATGATCCCCTCCCGAGAACATATCATGAGATATGCACCATTTACTTATGAAAGCACTTCACTGTTCTCACACTGTCAGAAAGCAGTTTTGTTACACCATACTTTTTCTGCCAGCAATTTACTTTCTTCTGGACTGATGTGCAAATTCTCTTACAGAAGCCAAGAAACACTGGACCCTTAACAAAGTGTGAAGGGTATTAATACAATGCTCACCAGGAAAAGGGGATAAACCTGTGCATATTTGATCTGGTGCATACCTGAACAGATTTCTGAAAGTGCTGGACAGAAGCATCTGTTAAATAAGCAACTACCTCAAAAGGAATATTTTCTTATTTGCTTGGTAAAGAGAAGAGCTAGAGCTCCTCGCGATAAATATTGCACTTAGTAATGAAATTTTCATATTTACGAGGTCCACGTAGTAAATGCTCTAAATTAAATAATCTTCATTTGCATACATTTCAATCCAAAGGGCATCACTAGAGGACAGTATCTCCAAGACAGTAATGAGCTGTTTTCATTAACCATACCCTAATGATTACAGCAGGCTTATACTTCAAGAGTCATGAGATAGTTACCCAGGCGAGACCAAAGAAATAATTGTACATCTTTGTCTATCACCCCTTCCATGTAAGTCACTAAGTTAGAAGGCTATTTCCTGCTCCTGAGTTGATGTACTCAGGAACCTCTTGAAAAATATTTAATTGAACTTATATGGGGTGCGGATAAAGGATCAGGAAATGAAGTCTGATCTCAGTTATAGCTCTGGAAATCTGGAATAATGCAAATGAAGTATTGTATGAAGAAACAGACTTTAATTTTCTGCCTCTACAAAATTGAACATAAACAGTTCCTTTAATCTGCATGATTCCTTTTATTGTTGCTAAATAAATTATGTTTAAAATTACCAAAGGGACTGACATACTTTTTCCTAACCTTACAATTGTCCATTTATTTTTCAAATGTAATCTTTCAAGGTATCTGTCATCACAGTGTAAGAAATTTAACTTTCAATTTGGAAAAATTGTTATTCATATGTGACTGGTCTTTCACATTATTTATTTTTATATTTTTCCATCCAAAAATGATATGTGATCTTTTTTTGCTACTGTGAGGTCTATCTGTTTTGTGTTTGACAAATATATATAATCCCCCATATAGCTAAGCAATTATCACCAAACAGTAGAAAACAGATCTATAAAGGCCTGCAGTCAATCATATTGTTCATCTTTTATCCTTCATAGATCAACTAGAACTTTGTTATTTGAAATGAGTGTTTGTCCATCTTACTCTTAAAGACCTTAATGATGACAGAGTTTCCACAGCCTCCCCAGGCAATCTATTCCAGCACCTAATTATCCTCACTGTTAGAAGTGGGGTTTTTTAATGTCTAAGTTAAATTTCCCTTACCACTATTAAAAAGGCCATTACTTTTTGGACTATCCACAGTGGACATGAAGGAAAGATTATTCAATTCCTTTTTTGCAACAACTTTTTCTGTGTTTGAAGACCAATATCATGTTCCTTATTAATTTTCTCTCCTTCCTTCCTCCCTCCCTTCCTTCCTTCCTTGCTTCCTTCCTTCTTTTAAGTCAAGCAATTCCAAAAAATTCATAGTGCATTTATGAGCCATGTTCTCCGACCTTTCTTACAGGTCATACTTCCAGGGTCTTAGATCATTCTCATTGGACTCTAGATATTCTTCAAATGGTCCATACCTCTGCCAAAGTGTTATGTTTAAAATTGGGCATTATGTTAACAGTTGCTGTCTTAACATTCACAGTATCACACACACAACATTGTCAGTTTCTGGGCAGCTGCAAGAATATTTTGAGTTGTATCTTTCTTCATTTATAGTTCATCTGTTTTTATAGCAGATTCACACTGTGCCACTGTTTTGAAGCTGCAGAAAACAGGGACAATTAGCCCTGGTTTATAACAGCTCAGGATCTCCTTTACTAACCTCATTCAAGTGATCCAGGTGTTCACCAGATGTTCAACCGCTTACTGGTTCTGTTGGTGTAAGAAAGGACATTTTTGTTACAAATAGTTGGTCATGTTCTGTGTCAGTAATTGAGGCCCGACATGAGAGGTAACGTAAGCTCTACTACCATAATTTCATTCTGTCACATAGCCATACCCTAGCATCTCCCAACATTATCCACAATTTGGATCAATCACTAATGTAGCAATATACGCATGTTATGTATATTTAAATAATATTCATTAACTTACTATTTGTGGCATCTCATCCAAGAGGGGCTGCCATGTATCCTGAATGAGCTTGGTTCCCCAAGTTCAGATGTATGAATCAAATTCCATCAAACCTTCTGTGTAAATGTTTTCACAGAACCAGAATGTTGGCTGAAAAGGACCTTGGGAGCACCTCTGGTCTAACTTTTGCCTTGAAGGAGAACACTCATCAAATGGAACTCATCAGCCATGACTTTGTGTAGATATTATTTTCTTCATTCGTGATGAAGTGAGAGCCCTGATTCAATAGTCTAATGAAACATATGGTTAATGCCATTGCACAAAATTCAGTAAAGTTGCTCATGTACTTAAATTCAAACTCATGAATAAAAACCTAGAAATTGTAACCTATAAAAGGCAGAGTTTATACTGAGGTTGAGACTATACTGGGAGAATCACCTACAGAGAAAAGACAAAAACAAACAAAACAACCCACCAAACTGGTAATTTGGGAATACTACAAAAATTAAAATAAGCCAGTTAAGATGATCTGTGATTAATGGCATTGTTCTGCATACAGGAGTCTTTCTAGAAGTTTTCTGGCTTATTTCAGTGCTTGAACTGAGAGAAATCCTGTCCCAAGGTTCCTGGGTGATCAGGTTGTATGGAGGAAAGCACCCTCTCCAAGTGTGAGACATTAGTTCTGCTCTGAATATCACAGTTATCTGCAGAGTCTGGGTCCAATTGCCAACCTGCCAGAACCTCAGCCCTCATCAACTGCCTGTGAAGTGTGCTATGACAGGCATTAATTGGTGATTATAGGAAAGACTATCTGAGGACTGGAAAATCACTGTCTGAGCCAGATATGAAAAATGTTCATTCCTGGTGGAGGTTTCCATTCCAGCAAGCTGGTCCTCACTACATCTGAGTCTCCTGGTTCCAGGAGGCCCCACACCTTCTCCCTGAGGACATGGTCTTATCATTAATTCTGGCTCAAAAACCCAAACAGTGAACAACTAGGTAAAAATAACAAACTGACAGCTGTTTTGAAGTGTGTATGTTCTCACTCACAATGCCTCACTCTTCCTCTCTGCATAGCCCAGTTTCAGCCACCATCTATACAGATGCATATGAGCCAAAACTTCAGCCCTTTCTACCCGTCTTTATCAGGTTTTGGCCTTTTCAACCTTCTAGGGCTTGGTGCTTTTCTCTTCTATCCCTCCTGCTTGCACCAAGGCCAAATCTCAGAGTCTGAGTGCCTTCCCAGAAAACTGCTGCCCTCCCACGATCACTAAAAGGGTTCACTGGGGCAGAGCAATGCAGTCTTGCTTTAATCAAAGCTGAGTACAGTTTTCAAATGCCTAGGACGAATTTGGGGATTTCTATAGGACTGGACAATCTCAGGCGTTCTTACTAGCAAACCACATATGAAAAAAATATGTCCATATGGTGTATTTTTTTCAAAGAAGGAGTTTGATCCTGGTCAAAGCACAGTGAGAAAAAAAGAAATGAACTGAAGCAGATAATGATAACTATAGGCGCTACCATAATCCTAAAGTAATGATTGGCTTCATAACCAATAATTGCTGTCAACCAGGTAACTCAGAAATTTGTATGTCCCCTCTAAAACGCAAGCAGCTGGAATGCTACTCCCCAAGTTCCAGGTAAGGGAACAATTAAAGTATCTGTCTAGTACCAAATACGTGATATATATATATTTTTTTTAAAATATATATTTTTAAAAATGCAAAATAATTTCAGAATATTGAATTTAAAAATTCTACTTAGAAAAAATATCAGAAGGAAAATGTGAGGAAATTATTAACATGGTTCATTCTGCATTTCTCTTTTCCTGTTATTCCTCAAAATTTTATATCAATAAATTCATTTGTATGTTAAATTTCAATTTTACTGAAATATTATTCTATTTCAGAAACCATATTTGAACCAATTGTAAATAGATATCGCTGCTTTGAAAACAAAAAATAATTACCATAATTTCCATTAAAAATTCAGTTAAAATATGAAGTAAAAAAAGCATTACAATACAAAAAGATATTTTCAATTCAAAATTATGTTGAAGAGTTTTTTTAATCTTTTTTTATGCCATCCCTAATTATCTGCAGTTTTGGCTGAGGACTATGAAAGTATCTGCACGCTTAAAATAAATATGCATGCATATCTAACTGATTCATATGCTCCTTCAGAACAGCTTTGTTCTTTACTCTTCCCCATCTGTTTCAAGGATGAAAGGAACAAGAAGACAGAGTCCATACAGCTTAAAAAACACGCTTTTTCTTTCTTTCACCTTAGTCTTGTTCTGCATCTGATGTAAATTCTTTATAATATAAAGACTCAGAAAAAAAATCGTTAAAACTGAAGTATTTTCTTTCACTGCTTGCCATTCACAGTAGTGCTACACAGTGCTGTTGAGTGTTTTATATCAATAAATTACACTTTCAGTTATTCAAATTGGTTTAATTATTTTTTTTCTCTGTGGGTGTAACTCTGTAAAATTGAACAAAAGTATTATAATTGGTCAGTAACCATGATCCAAGGTAACATGAGATTTAAGATTGTCTCTAATGTAGTCAAATTAAAATCTACTTCCATTCCACTGTGACCTAATGCTGAAAAAGCATATATTTGGGATTAGATTTAATATAAGACTCACAGAAGTATCAGAGTTGTGATACCTACTATATTGATCAACAGTGGTATTTGTCTTGATGAAATGAAAAAGAATATGAACAATTACATCAGAGGTGTTATGGAAAACATGGCAGGTAGTTTCCTTTCATGCCATTAATCATACATGGCTCAGTGTCAATGACAGAATGGATTGGAGTCTCAGCTACACTTCCTGGGCACTTCTTTTGAATTTTAGAAATGACAAAGGTAAATGAAAAACAAATATCTTGTAGCAGGTCCACTGTGAATATAAATCAATAGAGCCCTGCTGAAGCAGAGTGACCTGTTTTGTTTTACAGCTGGGAGAACTGTACTAACAAAGTATAAATATATATATATCAGAATAAGAAAAAAAATTCAGAGAAAACAAGATAATTTGTTTTTAAAGACAAAAATATGTTAATTGGAAATATTTAAGTTTGTCAGTTAAAATTTACAGAAGTCCTTTTGGAAGTTGGATGGCAAGTTGTGATTCCACAAATAACAGTTTTCCACCACCCACTTGCTTCTTAACTGCCTGGAAGTCTGGAATGCCAATTACCCTTATCATTACCCTGTGAAGGACTGGATAAAATGCTCCATCATTCACTGATCATGAGTAGTGCATGGACTGTAAAGACATCACCTAGAACACACACTTAGTTATGAGGAAAAACATGATGTGGCTCATAAGGAAAAAAAAAAAAAAAAGTAGTAAAATAACTGCTGCATAAACCCTAAATAAACAAATGCCATTTCATAAACTTAATCTAGTGCCAAGATAATAACACTGTGGAATCAACTGTTAAACAGGTGTTTAGCCTTAATATTCACTTCAGTAGCAGAAAGAGAGGCCTTTTATTTACCACATTTTCGTTTCTTTTCAGTAGGTTTTCCATTGAGTAATAAACCATTTACTTATAGTTCAATGGCATTTTGCAAACTAGACATGAACATATTTTATCTAAATGATAAAAAGAGGTGTAGAAGAAACATGAGGAGTAAAAGAGTGCAAAATGCCAGGAACAGGATAATACGTTTCATGTCACTGTTATTATTCATTTGGGAGTGGAATTTTGATATTTTCTTTAACTTGAAGAAGTTTTCTCTGTTTTCTCCTCTTAGTTTCTGAAGGTTGTGAAGCTGGTTAAAGAAATGATAAACTGAATATCATATTTCCAGTCCAGTGTGACCTACCATGGTGGTACCACTGTCTCTAATTACCCACTTGTTAACTAGCCAAGCAGAGTCTTCTGCCATTAACCAGTTTTAATCAATTCTTCAGTTGATCAATTTTTCCATACAATAGCACTATACTATGCTATACACAGGTACAAGATTTTAAGAGCATTGATCTTAAAGCTGATCCCAGGAATCCCTGCACCTCACTGCAGTATAGATTTCTGCCCGGCCACATCCACTGACAGCAGCCTTTCACATGAAGGCATCATACTGTAGGTAAGCATGATGCATACTTCAAGTGAGTGGAAGGGAGATGCAGGCTGAAGCATCTATTTGATTCAGACTTGGATCCTACAACACAATTTTATAAAACAACAAAACAAACAAGGTTTGTTTCTGTTCCATGGCAGAATAAGAACAAATTTGAAAGTTTGTGACAGAGTCGACCTGTCAGGTCCTTGCCAGCTCTGCTCCTCACAAACTTCTGCTATATGGGAGCTGAAGTGATTCCTCAGTGGAAAGGGGGATGTTACTGATTCTGTCTAAGCCATTTTAGATGATATCCACACTATCTGAAAAGATAAGAATTTTGAAAGAGCCACTCACAGTTTTTGACTTTTTTTTTTCATTACAGCAGATAATTTCCTAATCTCTCACTGTGGCTCTAAAATAAAAGTTCCTTTTAAGAAAATTACTGTTCAAGCTGACTCTTGTAAAGTAGGTAGCACACATTTGAATATATTCTTTCAGAGATTAAATCTTCTGAGTGGCTTTCAGATGTCAGAAGACATATTGTTTTAGAGACTTAAGCATTAAAGAAACACTTAATCATAAATTATACACAAAGATAGTTGCCAAATGACTTTTAACACCATGAAAAATGAAAATGTTTCATAAGAATTAAAAGATGCACAACTTCAGCATAGCTTACTGCATGGCTTAGACATATTTTACATCTTAGTCCCATCTAAGGCCATTCTCTAAGTTTCTGACACAGACTTATACTATGGAAAGAAAGATCTAAAAGAAACTTCACCTTATATGAACTATGATTCTTTTTTTAAAAGTGTTGCTCTATTCAGGAAAAAAAAAAAAAAAAAAGAAGCAACATTACTTTTATGGTATATTTTAGCAATTAATGGCAATCCAAAATTTGCTGAATTCTTAACTACCTTTTTCATGAACCAAGAACAAAGAAAATTTTTACCATCATCTTATATCTCTTTGAGTTTCTTAGAATTCAATCAGGTTGCAGTTGTTTGTGGAAAGTGGAATTGCCTCTATCTTGCACTGAAATGGGGCTGACAGGAGCAAACAATGGAAGAAAGTATAGAGATACTCTCTGTCTCTAGATATTTCATTGTTTACGAGGTGGGTTATAATCCTCTTGCAGTTATTAAATGGCAAGCAAAAGTTACTTAGATGACAACTGCTTGAAACAGAGTCTTGGATACTGAAAGGAAATAAACAGGGGAAAGAATAATTTTTTATAACTTTAATGGGTTTAGATCAGGTTCTTTTATTTGCCTTCCCACAGCAGAAAATCTTTCTTGAGTGTCTAGTGTGAGATTGGGGCAAGTGTGAGTTTCTAGAATGACTCTTAGTAACTTATTTAAGTGGGATTGTAAAGTAAATGAAAATGTAAAGTTTGTCATAATACAAACAATATCAATAGCAAGTTCTGATAGTAGCACACCAGTTTGAGGACAATCACTTCTTTAACAGAGCTGCAGGAAAAAAGTGCTGCTGAGAAACGTAATGCACTCTGGGGCATGTAGGGAATCAATCTGTTGCAAAATTCAGTGTAACCTGATAAACCAAACAGAAATCACTTTTCTGCTCTCCTTTTACCTGTCTGGAAGGGATACTATGATGATAGAAGAAGCTTTTTTAGTATCAATGTCTAGAAAAAAAGGACATAGACTAAAATCTATCCATGATTGACTAACTATTTAGATGCAACAGCATTTATAAAAGGCTGAGAAGCCTCCAATGGGCCTCCCATAGAGATTTCTTTCCAGAAAATTAGATTTTGACAATCTGATCCATAAAAGGAGAAAATAGTGCTATATCTACAGCAAGTCATGCTACACAATATTATGCAGGACAGCAGTGCCCAACCAGAAGAGCTTCAATGAGCTAAACCCTGTCCTTGGTGCTGCCTTTCACTTGCTGTCTAAGATAAGTCTCCACTTCTGCTGCTCTCTTTATCAATCACTTTTCAAAATAATAAACATGCCCTCTGATGCTTTTCTATCACACCGCATACTTCATAAATCTCTGTATTCACCTAGTCTTCTAAATAATATTGTATAATAATTAATTCATTAATAATGAGAATAAATCTATACAAAGCAACATAGATGCAGTCCTGCACAGGCTAAAGTGTCAGCAAGATAATGGAGTCAGTAGGTTTACAAGGATGTTATGAAGCCTGGAGGGGACAGATGAAATTCTGTGGCGTAAAATGGACTTGCCTTGCTGTTTATAGTATGGTCCACATACTATGAATTTAGTATGTGGACCATATTATAATATTTAGTATTTAGTTATAGTATATAGTATTTAGTATCTAGTATTTAGTTATGGCTAAACACAACACAAGCATAAGGGACAGTCTGAGTGCTTAAAATAGAGTCTGTTCTAGGAAAAAAAGACATCCATTTATTAATTTCCTTCTTGTCAAAAGAGACAACACTTGGATTTAATGGGAGATGGAATTTGCCTGCAGGTTTGTAAGTTATTGGATTAACCTCTGATATTCAGGAATACATTTGGAAACTTTACTTCTTATATGGAATTTCTACTGAAAAGAGGTGAGTAATCCCTCCAAGGGTATTTACAGTGACTGGTTATCTGGTGTTGACATTAATTGTGCTGGCATATTTTGCAGAACAGCCTCAAGTGTAACATTAGCTGAACTGTAAGACCCTTCCATATATAACAGTCTAGCTTAATATACTTTATACATGTATCCCCTGCTTTGTGCCTATCACCCAGCTAAAAGAATCTTGTCAATTTTATGCAGGTATCTCTTGGGCTGAGCCCTGTAGGTGCATTCATAATGACTAAGGATATGCTTTTATTTGCTGTATATCTGTATACTACATCAGCTTTTTTCATAAATCTGCTCTCCAAAGAGAAAAAAATTGACTTTTTCGTGAATATATCTTAAAATCAAAACATCTAACATGCTATAGCAGAGCTCAAAACTTTTCATGTTACAGATTACAGTCTCCATACAGATATGGCCCTTCTTCAGCTCCTAGTCTTATTTATGTACCTTTTTTTGTGGTGGCTGTCTCAATTATCAACATTAAGTTAATCATTTAGACTTGTATACATCAAAAATATACAGGAATAATTCTGATGTAAAATGAAGCAATATCTTTGCTGCACTGTTCCATTTTTCATCAGTTGAATACCTTCTTTTTCCTGTGGTATGGAACTGTAGTCTTTCAACTCTAACTTACCACCCTAGAGAGCTCAGGGCCCTGCAACTATAAAGAACAATGTCAATTCTTGACACAACTAGGAGGTGAATGTGGGATCAGCATGGTCGAGTGTGACCGGAATGGCATCATGTCACAGAAGGTCATTTCTGCAGTGGATGGTGTGACAAGGTGGTGAAGTAGCAGTATAAGGTGACAGCCTGAAAGCTGTAAGGGCTGGAGCTTTTCAGTTAGCACTCACAACCAAATGGACTGCTCCTTCTGCATATTCCCTTTTTCCATGTTTTGTAAGGGTTTATTAAATTCCATTACCCTGATAAATTGACAGTTCTGTAGATTACTGGTGATGCATTATAAATTTATTGAATTATTGGTATTGACATGCTCACTGAATTGCTTTTTCTGAATTTAGGTCAGGAGTTACCATAATCATGGAGTTTCTATGAAATGATGGTACCAATTATATATTCCTGTTGGTTGATTTTAATAATGCACTTCAAAGGGCAAAAGGAATTCCCATCCCTTAGGAAAATGAAACAAACCCAGACAGCTGAAACTCTAAGTATACATCAGCTTGTTCGCCCAAAAGCCCAATTAGCCCCCTTCAAATAAGCTATCCATTCTTATATAGCAGAAATAAGAGTGTATCAAGAATGGTGAAAAAAGTGATGGAAATGCACTTCTGAATTTTCTGGTTGTTTCAATGCATTGCAACACATGTAGTGCATTCAGGTTCACCGATGCTGCATTAGAGAATGATGAAAAAGAAATTACCAAGTGATTTTGACATTCACAAATCAGTAACAGACGATATGCCCCTTATCTGCAGTGTATATAAAAATGCAAAGCTCAGATTCAGATTTTACCAAAGTTTCTAGTATTTTTTGTTTTGTCCTATCACATGTTAAAAAAATAGAATCATTTCTACTTTTTATATAAATTATTTTTGTTTAACAGTACCTTAATTTGAGGCTTTTTGGTACTCTGAGGTTTAGAAATGTAATATTGCAAGAGATTTAAGCAGTTATGGAACAAATAGCTGGATAGCTACGATAGTGACTCTAATGGAATCATACACTCTTGTCTCTATTGCTTTTACTAGCAGTCCCACCATACTCACAAAGTTAGACATACCACATTGAACATCTCAATGAAACTGATTAGAATGATTAAGCTGTGGGCCAAAAAAGAAAAAAACAAAACAAAACAAAACAAAAAAAAACAACTCACAGCTGTCCAAAAACAGCTACAGAGCTTGACTACCAAGTATTTGTTACGCTTGTATGCAGCACGAGTGAACTGCAAATGGAGACTTTCCTAAGGAATCGTTTCCTATTGCTGCCAATATTAAGAGTTTCAGTTCTCATTACATCCTACACTACACTGAATTTTTATTTACCCACCACCAGTTTTAAAACCTCTTGTTAAAGCTATCAAGCAGAAGATAGTTAAAGACACAAATAAGGAGGCAAGTATTTTAAGGAGCCCATCTGAAATCCATAGGATTTCAAAATTTCTTTCACCATGATGGCAGGCCACTTTGTTTTCACAAAGTAAATTTGCTCAAAAAAAATAATCCAGGAGAACAGGAAATCACTGGGAATATCTAGAGCTCTGGTAATTTTTTTTCCCCATTTCAAGGTCTGAAATACACTGGATGTTACATGGGCACCCAGTGTTTGAAGGTTAGTGTGGAAATGTGGAAAATCACTATGCCCAGTTAGAAGTAGAATCCAAGCCCTATATATGCAACATTACAATAACTTTGATGGATAAATTTGGTTTCTCTCCATATTACAATGGAGTGGGATGAAGAAGATAAGCATCTTCTTCAAGCCCAGAAAATCTCCAAAGTGGGCAGAGAGATGCAGTCCAGACACACATCACAAGGCCAGCAAATCTACACACTGGCAGTATGGCCTGCTTTCTCAAGGTACCTAGCTCTCATGGGCTTGGCACGAGAGCCCAAAACCAAGATGCAGTCTTGGGTGCTGTTGCAGTAGCTCCAGTCATTTTCACTCAGCCATTCAGCCTGGCCTCCAATGCCTTCGCGCCTCTCAGAACTCATCATTATTCTGGCAAACACACTTGGTGTTTCCATCAACTGTTGTCAAAGTGTTTCCATCAACTTTGCCAGTCATGGATCAATCTCAATGACAAGGATTTGAAGGCCTTCGTATGTTAGGACTCTTGAATGACTACAGACGACTGTCATGCTTGTTTCAAAGAGAATTCACAGTGTGATGACAGAGTGATGAAAGAAGTGTTTATCAACAGCTTGAACATCTACCACTATCAGTGAAAAGGGATTCTCCAACTTAACAGGAAGACACTGCGGTTTCTGTTTATTATGTTCTTTCCTTAAGCATTCATACTGGCCCTGTAAGGGGTACACTGGTAGTCCGGGTGCTGCTTGGGTTTGACTTCTATTATCCTCACTTGTTGTTAACTAGGAGTAAAGAACAGGACACAACTGACTGCAATCTGTCACTTAGGAAAAAAAATAGTCACAGATCACACAATGAGGTATGAGTGTGGCAGGACATTAATATCATCTACCATGCAGCAAATTGCTTGTCATGCTTCCTTTATACTCATTTATGAATAAAGAGGACTGTTTGAAATGAGAGACAACAAATATTTTTCACAGAGGCTCATTTGTTAAAAAAGATGAATTCCCTAAGTTTCCTAAAGCACTGAGGAGTTGAATCAAAGACAAGAAAATTAAAGAAATAAAAAAGGACATATACAAATTTATGATCATGGAAACTTCATGGACTTTGACATGTAAATAATTGACTTAAATAATGTTATAAATCTTGTATAACTTATTTCAATTCAGAATAGGATGACATCATAATGGGAAATAATCATAATCATCAATATTGTTTTTCTCTATGACAAAAAGTAGTATGTGTGTAATGGAGACTGGTTGAGAGGTGAACATTAATATTTTTGCAACTCGAAAAAACTTCAGATCATTGCAAAAGCATCAGTGAACTGCACAACTCCACATCTCGCATATTATCTTAGGATATTTCCACTTACAATTTGAGAATTCAGTCTTGAATTTATCACCTGCTATTGCAGGAAAAATTGAATGGGTGGCACAACTTAAGCTATAGAGCCAGGTTTGGGTGTTTTGTTGTTGAAAATGGATAGGTAATAACACAGCAAGCATTCCATGATATGCTAAATTTCTGAAATAAGGACAGAACCCAGAGATCCCAGAACACACTGAAGTTGGATGAGATCATTGTACTTACTAGAGTAAAAATAGAAGAAAAGTGTGTTCTGAGAATGTGCTGAGTAGGTGAAAATTTTCACGTTGTTTTTAATGAACAGTTTTGATAGTTTCAAGCTATGTTTATGAAATGTATCAAAAATGGAAAACTGATTCAAATATCAGAACCAGTGAAAATGGAACTGGAAGTTGCTGCACGATACTGTCCTTCTGTTGTAAATGGCAATGGAATTGGGTTGTTCAACCTGGAAGTGAAGGGAGCAGAAAGCCTCTGTCAATATACTATGGTCATGGCAGTAGTATGTTTAATCAAGGCACACTATGTTTTAGTCATTGGTCATTTTGCCTGGTGTGCTGGGGTAGCCAAATCACAGCCAAACAGACATCGACATAAAAAAGTGTGCCTCATCCCAGTGCCTGCTCCAGTTAACCAGTACTTCAGCTGTGCAAGTCAAGTTTAGGAATAGGTCATGTCTTTATCACCTAATGTGCTTCTTTCTCACCATTTTCTATATCACTAAGACATTGTAATATCACCATCACTGGAGTACCAGAACATACTATGGTTTGGGCTGGGTTGGGTTGCTTTCAGACGATTTCTTCTGGAATGAAGGTCGCTGGGCAGAAGACTGGAATTTAGGAGATTATAGCTGCTATATAATCTATATATTATATTCAAACTCTCACCCTCAAGACACTCAATTTTTCAAAAAAAGTTCCCCAACTACTGGTATCTTTTGCCTCATATAATGTTGGAGATATTTTAAAGCACTTTGAGGATGAAAGGATGCATATTAGACAGCTCTATCCCTCTAAGATTATCAGATAATTTTCTTGCATGTAATTGCATGCAATGTTCTGGAATATAAATAAATATTTGACATGTGGACTCCCATGAATTCAGTACAGGAACCATTTCAGAGGAGTAATGAAGATTGCTGTCTAATTTTCAACACTGTTGAACTTTCTTTCTCCCTTGCTTCTCCTTTTCACTTTATTTAATCCTTTCTTTGTCTGTTTTATATAAAATCTTTTCTTCCTTTTCTGCAACAATATTATTGTCAGTTTCGTTTCTGGGAGCTTTACCTTTGATATGAATCTCATACAGTACCTAGGAGCTTGTTGGGGTTTGTTGTAATGTCAGAACACTTTTGAAAGCACCTTTAGTGGAAAGTCTTCATGCTTAGATCTAAGAAGGAATAATTTCTTTCTTCCTACCCTTTCTGAAGCTTGCTACCCATCTATCTTATAACAAAAAATACCAAAAAGTAGAAGATATGTGGCAATCCATCAACACCATGCCAGCTCACAGGACGAAGAGAATGTACCTCATTAGCAAACTCCCCAAACATTTAATCCTCATTCTCCAAAAGTTTCAACCACTTCCAAGTTATATAAATCTGAAATGCAAGATCTGATTCATACCCCTATGAAGCTGAAATGCTCTTTGAGTTGAAAGGGAGTATCCTGAGTGTGAAATGTTGCAAAGCATCCAAAAATTGATGTCCCAGATACTCTGCTGATGTAAACTGATGTTGTTTCATTAATTTAACCAATGCTATTCCAGTTTAGTGCTAAAAAAAACAGGTATAAGATATATTACTTAGGTTATAGTCTCATATGGATTGATTGGTTTCTATCAATGCTATTGGAATTGGTGAGGAAGAACATTAATAATCTAACTCACAGAACTGAGATAAATGATGTTTTGTAGTCCTGGCTCTACCTTACTGAACTTCTATAAATAACAATTCCCTTCTCAGTTATTTTTTTTAGAAATATAGCTCAGAATGTTGGTGGAAACAAAGATGTTTAATATTGGTATGTGAGTTTCTAAGAGAGATGGTAATTAAGAAGATTAAGTTATAAAATTCTGTTAAGGAAATTTTACAATATTAAGCTCATTTTTGCACAAAAAATCTCCCTTGACCTTATTGAGTTACAGAACTAAAAGCAAACTAATTACTTGTTTCAATAACTGTTTTAAAAAAATATAGATTCTTTGTCTGAGTTATCACTTTCATAGTCCTTAAGTAGTACATGAATATAAGGGCCCAGATGGAACAGGGTGTGTTAGAGATTTTATCAGACTACCTCCAGCAGCCTCTTCCTTAATAAATGATTCTGTGATTCCGTGATTCTTAGTTTTCCACAAAATTCATTATTATTAGAAATCTCATATGCTACATTTCTTCCAAAAATGTCTATCATATGTAGGATTTTTGTATCAAAACCTAAAAGTTTTGATACAAAAATGACAGTGAGGTACTCCATACACTTACCAACCTCACAAGTTTTTAATAGATAGGCATAAAATAAACTCCACAAGTGGCACTAAGTATCACTTCTACTGGAAGTGACAGTGTATGATAAAGCATGGACTATTCTTATCTTCTGTGAATAGTTACTTTCTGAGGCATGACCACAGTGGCAGGACAGTTCAAGACACCATTCACCCTGAGGAATCCTCCACTGAGTAGGCATTATTTCACAGTCACTAATTACCTGAGATGCACCTCCCTGGCTCACTGCAAATCATGTAAGAAGAATATGACCTAGCCCTGGATGACCTTGTCATGGCCACACACACAATAGTGCTACACCATACAAGGATAATAACTTATTATAGAACTAATTAACTTACACTGGAGGTAATTCTTCTCAGCAGGTACAATTAGGACAAGCACAGCACTGCACTGATTCAGCTGTACTTCTTCCAGTCCTTAAATAAGCTCACTGGTGTAGACATGCTCCCAAGGAAAAAATAAGTCTCTACAGGTGTGCATGTATGTAGATACATTTAGTTGTATAGATATATACATTAAATAAATGCATTTTTATTCAGACATTTCCTTAACTGATATTGGACTATTCTTCAGAAGAACAAACTGCTAGCATAAAATACTTCACGACTAGTAGTAAATCTTTCATTTAGCAACAATTCCTTTGTGTTTGAAAGAGTGGTGCTGATGCACTTCTATCAATAAGATCCTCTGGTAACAAAATCAAAACCCTATAGGAATTATATTTAGCATCAGCTCAGCTCACTACAGCACACTGGTCTGAGTTGCTTAGTGGTTCTTCCCTCTTTCTATTCACAGAGAAGGTATGAACACTTCTTGATATATCTCTGTAAGGACAATTAATGTGGTGTCTTGGAGAAGGGTGGTGGGACATACTGATGAGTCTGTAGTTTGGGTTGGAAGTATTAGAAAGGTTGTACTGATCCTTTTTCTTTTTTGTTAAGAAAATTCTATGAAAGTCAAGAGCAGAGTAAAAGAGAGTTTACACTGAGCATTTCAATTTAAAGCCACAGGTTCTGAAGAGGTGACATTTTTACATTCAATGGGCTTCTTCTAGAGCATCATGGCCTGTCACTACCAGGATATCAATTGGCACATTGACTTTTTCCATTTACCAGGGAATACTACTGTCCAAATAATAATTCCAAGAAAATTTAAATGTAGATGGTCAGATATTGAGGAAACATCAGTTTTCTACGTTTATCAACAGGATAAATATCCTACCACTCCCCAAAATGTATAGAACTGTACAGAGTAAAACACTAAAAAAAAAAAAAAGGCCATTTCAATAAAAATAAATAGATGAATAAATAAAGCTCTAAGAGAATTCATTGACCATGTGCTAAGATGACTTTGTTATCAACAAAATGTGACCCTCTCCTCAGCACATCAAGAAAACAGTGTTTCTCTCCAGATAGCAGTTTGATACATGTTTTACACTCGGTCCTGTTTCTTTTGGGATTTATTCTTTGGGTCATTATTCTTCATGTTGGAAGCCTATTAAAACAGCATAGTCATACAAAGAGATGTGCACCTTGCACCAGGTAGGCAAAGCTCGCCTTAAGTTAACAAGTATTGAGTCAAAAGTGTTGAATTTGAAAATGGCAATGGAAGCAAAAACCCCCTTAATCTATATTTATTGAGATCATCAGTCAGAGTTTTGATATTTTTCCTTCCTTATTCATTTAGTCTACTATTCACTGCTCTACTCTTCCCTCAGCAGACAATGTCATACTTTAGAGTTAAACCCTTAGATCGTAACACTGACAACTGCTTTCTATCAGTGATTCTGATCCAGTAAGGAAGTTAGGTTGCTGACCAAGGGATATTTCATAAACACCTCTAAGGTAAAGAGATAATTGAATTATATGAATGGCAGCCAAACCTCAGTTCTAGCTTTAACAAACTCCATAGTATATTCAGGAATCTTCAGACATGAAAATTAAAGGCAATGAAAGTGAGGATGGCTTTTATTTGGCAGGTGCTGATTTGGAATGAGAGATGCTGCACAGCAGGATAATAGAATTTGACTCAATGAAAAGGATAATTATAGAATAGAAGGAAATAGGCTGAGGATATCACTAAATAGACATCTTAAAAGGATAGGTAAAGTAGCTGTTTGGTTTAATTTTATTTCCTTCACTTATTATTTGTTTTACTATTTTATCTACTTCCAAAGTCAAAATTATAGCTTAACTCACCTTCCATTTTTTGCTGCTGAAAAGCCAGATACCTTGTCTCAGTTGATCATCTAGGTTCTGTATAGTTTAAACAGCAACAGTGGTGTCTTTCAGCCATCCTAGCTTCATATAGATTGGATACCACACAAGTGGATTAGATCACCCTTTAGATTTACCTCTCTTTATTCTTTGACAAAGAAGAGAACATTTAGACTGGATGTTGTATTCTTACAGGGTTAAAGTTATGTGAGATGTATCCTATTCACAACAGATAATCATGAACATTCTTTTCTCCTCAATAAAGATGATGTAATCTATCCCTCAGGTGAAAAGTCTAAAAATCAGGAGTGCTAACCTTCCCAGATATGGATTAGTGTCACTGTTAAATATAGCTTTCACATATCAAGTGGGATTCTCATCTGGAGAACAGCCATATTACACCATGCTTTGGAAGAAGAATAGAATATGAAACTAGTATTTAATAAGAGTCATCATTATAAATCAATCTACAGAAACTGGTGAAAAGCCATTCATGAAACTGATAAACTATATGTACATGCTTCTGAACATTCACAGCAGACCAATTTCCTGTTTGGTATTCACACAGACACCTAGAAGTGACAGCTTACCCCTCAATCCCCCAGGAGCAGCAGGCACAAAACTTTCTCAAATACAAAACTGTTTTTAATTATATATTGGAAATGCACAAAGACTGTGTCTCCCATATAATCTAGAGATTGGATATCATTTACAGAAACTGTTAGATGTACAACACTGAGAAAGCCTAGATTTCTCTTTGGATGATCTACTGACAGAAAAGATGAATGAAAATCATTAAATTAATTAATGCATTAATATTTCTAGAATCCTAAAGAAACTTCATCAAGTTACCGTCTACTAAAAGCTCTTACACGTTATGATGCATGTTGCTTATGAGATTTCAGGGTTTTATATCTTTGCTAGTTTTATCTGGAGAGTTGAAATGAACTTTAGAACTGACTGTCCTGTGTAAATGTGTAACCAGCCCCAAGAGAGTACAGGGTTATTTCTGTTCCCTTTAGTACACAGAGGGCAAAGGAATGTAGCACAAACACTTTCAAACTCCTTCTTAACCAAACTGACGTGACCAGAAGATGTGGTACGGAAGTGAAGAAAACCATCAACCCAGTCCTGACAGCACTGTGGCTGTTTCAGTAGGGTACTATGTTAATGAGTTAATCTTTCTGCAGTTCTCGAGCCAGCTGGGTGTCTGCTACCTTAGGTGACTCTTCATCAAACTTCACTGTATAATGTCAACTACTCCATACAGATTTACAAGTCCTACACTCCTAGAGAGTGCTAGTCGTTGAAGGAAGGAGCTCTGGGTCTATGTTAAATTACACAGAGTTTTTTTGTCCAAAGATAATACTATAGATACTCCAGGTCAATCATTCAAAAATGCACCAACTAATTTTGAATTGAAGATGAGGCTTTTGAAAAAGCTGTGACCACACATTTTAAAAAATTTATTTGCCAAAATGTACATGAAGCACTACACATTGTACTAGAGGCATTGTCTACCTTTTTTCCAGAAAACTCAGATCAAGTACATTCTAAGTGAAGGGATTCGTATTGGTTTTCATATGTATTTCTTTTCTTCTGTCACTAGTAACTATCAGCATAAATAATGAGCTAAGAAAAGACAGAGTGAGTGAGAGGACTGCAAATAATGGGATTAGAATTATGTAAACTATAAAAGTGGTTTTTAAATTAAAAAACAAAAACAAAACCAAAACATACAGCAAAATATTTTGTAAAACTGAGCCCTCCATGGAATTTTGTATTTCCACTGCAAGTAAGTCTTGCAAAGGTAACAGACTGACGGACTCTGGAGACAGAAGTAATCCATTAGAATCTGAGGTCACAGCAAAAGCTGTGCAAATTAGTCTACGTTGTTTGGTCTTTGTACTACCATCCAGAAAGAGAGAGCAGAGATAAACCAGTCTGCACAGAGCAGAGCAGATCCAGACTGCCACTGGTAGGATAAATAGAAGAGATTTCATAGTGGAGAACGTGACTGTCAAGTGCTCTTGATGGCTGTCAAAAATAGGGTAGGGGGCACTAGCTCCTTCTGAGTAAGATGGACACAAGCAATCATTTATCCTGTCCAAAGGTAGTTGAGAGGAATCTTTTGGAGGGGAATATTCACCCCCTCTGACTACAGAAGTTGATTGGCTTAAATTAAATGCCTGATTTTAGGAAAGCTAAAAGTAGCTGAAATTAAATCAATGTGTCTATGCAACCACCTCTAAGAGAGTATAGGTTACCGTTGATAGTGATGAGATCAAATGAGGAGGAAAAGGGCATGGTACTTCATTAAAAAAATGTTTCCACGAGATTTCGGTTTACAGAAGTCCAGTTCATTATATCTATGTTAAAACTTGAGCTTTATGACAGTGCTACTGTGACTCCCCACAACGTTCATGGCATTTAAACTCTCCACTTGCATTGATCTGCCCAACAGTACCCTTCAAGCAAAGAAAAAAATGACTGAATCATTATCTTGCCCTCAAATGAAGTATTTCAATGACTTTCCTTCAGGCATGAGCTGCCCTTTGTGAAAGGAGTTGTCAAAAGGCCAAGGCCAAATGGCACAGTTTGTAAATAATGCTGTCAATCAGTCCATGGGGTCACAAGAGAATTGCTGCAAACAAATTGTTCTCTTTCTGTTCAGCTGTGGCAGTAGTTGTTATCTTAAAGGATACTAAAGACTCATTCCAGGGACATATGCCACCCATGAACCCAAGGAACCCAGTTTTGTCCTGTCCCACTCTGCCATTTTTCCTTTCACAAATCCAAATGCAGTCCCCAGCCCAGCATCCTTTCTGACTATGGAAAGTGCTGCTGGGCACCATCTGTATTGGTGACCCTGCTGTTGAGAAGAGAATACGAAGTCTTTTGAAAGAGAAGTACCTTCAAGGACAACAGATTTCCCCCAAATTTCCTCTCTCTCTTTTTTCTCTTCCTCTTTACTGAATATGGTGGGTTAAGTCTAGAATGAAAGTTGAATATTTAAAGGCCTATAAACAAAGAAGACTTAATTGTTCTTTGTCCTCCAAATAGTCTATGAGAATAAATGCCAATATATATATTTTTTTCTCTCTACATCCAGCTATTGCAATTCTGTTTAGATTTCTTTTGTAATTTTATTTTAGGGCTCATCACAATGAGAATCAATGAATAAGAGGTCCTGGGAATCAGACTACATGGAAAACATGTAATCAATGAAGGTGAAGCAGGTACACAACAGTTCATTGTGGAAAAAAAGAGGTAATCTCTTCATTCTTTCCTAGCAGGGGTATCCAGCCTTTTGCTTTTTGACTAAACTGCCCTCCAATTTTTCATGCTTGTAGATGTTTGTAAAATTGCTTGTCCATGATCAGGGCACATACTGAGCTCTCAGTGAGGTGTCCAGCATCATGATGAGCATCCTCAACAGCTCTTGACTTTTGACATTGGAAATAAAACAACAGTAAGACTTCCATTTTCACAAAGCAGTGGGTCCTAGCTTCATATTTGAACTCAATACAAATATGATTGTTATTTTTCAGTGGCTGGGCACAGCTGAAGGGCTTGAACTATCCTACAGCAAAGAAATGTTACAAACAGGATTTGAGGTGCAATTTAGATGCTTTAACCTGGACTTCACTGGTTTCCCAGAATGCAAATTTCATTTCAAAACATAGCCTGCATGACCAACCTCAGTGTGTTCACCAGCACAGTAGTTATAGCTGCCATCTGAGCACATTCAGGTTGAAATTTCAGTCTTTTTGGTGATTAGTAAACCCTGTATTTTTCAGATTCCAGGAATAATACATTTTGGGATTTGGGATTTCATTTCCCCAATAGGTACATGTTTGGAAAGGTCAAACTTATAAAGTAATTAAAATTAAAGATAACTTTGAAACCCTGATACCTTTTGGAAACCTGAAAATCTTGATCTCTATTCTGCTTCATTAGTAAGAAAAACAAGATTATCAGTTGTTTTAAATCAGTACGGAGTTCTTGATTCATGTTAATATTGAACTGATTTGTTAACCTTATGTGATTCAGGAATCCGAA
This sequence comes from Antrostomus carolinensis, assembly GCF_000700745.2. Classification (NCBI taxonomy): domain Eukaryota; kingdom Metazoa; phylum Chordata; class Aves; order Caprimulgiformes; family Caprimulgidae; genus Antrostomus; species Antrostomus carolinensis. The sequence goes on along the minus strand of NW_010304257.1, from coordinate 29,211 downwards.
TTCATAAGACCAAAGATGCATCTCGTTGACTTGATAATTTTAAAGCATATTATTGCCTGCTCTCTTACTCTTGAAAGTTAACTCAGTTACCCAAGAGAAAGGTGAATACTCCATTAGAAATCCCATTTAGTGTGGGTGCACTCTAAGCGTGGAACAAAAAGTAGAATTATCAAAAGTCACTATATATAATAAATGGAAATTATTGCTATAGGCAAATGTGTACACAGTTAAGAGCACAGCACACATAATCCAGTTATAAATATAAATATGACTTTCTGCTTTATGGTTAAAAAGCAGTGCTGGTATCAATTCTGAAGCACCTTTCTTATGCTCATAAAAAATATAGCAAGTCTTCAGTAGGATTTAATAAATAATAAACAGACAGCAGTCTAGTGGATGGAGGTGATGAATAACCAAAAGGAAGAGACTAAATACAATATTTATGTATAATTAAAACACTGAGCTACTGCTGGTTGATTTGATTAATGGCACCTTCTTAATTATAAAGTGTCTTTACTTGTAATTTAAGAGTACGACAGAATGTCTTTTGCTCATGCAGAAGCATGAGACAGTGGAGAGATGAAGTATTTTATTATCTTTCTTGAATAAAGATGAGTTCTAGTATAAGGCAAGCACTGTAATGCCAAAGTGCACAGGAGGTTAAGGAAGCTACAGGTTAGAACTCACAACCAGTAGATGGCACTCATTTTATTTAATTCCGTTCTACCAAACTAGAGCAAACTTCCTTTCTCTCCTGCAATTATTTTATTGTTTTTAAGATAGACAGCAACTTTTACTGAAAGAAAATTAAGTTTTGGAGAAAATATTTAAATATTTGGTCTCATGTTGTATTTCAAGAAGAAGAAAGAGAGAGGTTCAAAATGTTTCAGTATTTCCAAAATTAAGCTTTTAAATTACAAAACCAGACAAGGAAATGAACAAGAAGACAAGGTTAGAAGTAAGTTAAAAAATAGTACAGAACCTTATCTCAATTTAAATGAAATGTTTCTGGTAGACCCACAATGAAATATAACTTTTTTTCTTTTTTTTTCTTTTTTTCTTTTTTTTCTTTTTTTTCTTTTTTTTTTTTCAAAAATCACCCTCTAAAAATATTATTAAATTAATGAAAACCAGTTTCCCTCCTCACCACCTTTTCAACCAGCAGATCTATCGCAAACCAGTATCATTGCTTGAACTGCAGACATGTCACTTCTCAGTTTAGACTGGAAGCTCTCCACATCTGCTGTCCATATCAAATTATGCAGATATCCCCACTCACAGGGAGGGTCTCTTCCTTTGATGGCAGTAAAGCTTCAGTTATTCTATATCTCAAGGTCAGTCAGCACTGCTACAAAAGCAGCCCTCACCAGTGTATCTACAGAAGGATAATTTAAGGTCTGATTTCTATTCTAGGATCCAGTAACTAGACAAGGAAATTCGTAAGGTCATCAATAAACAGCTACTTTCAGGTCATACCCTACTTGCATCTCTAGAATTGCTTGTGCAACCATTCAGTTTCTATGGAGCCCATCCACTGGATCAGTGTGTCTTTTTTGCTTATACTCAACAGTGCCCTAATTCGTGGCTGGTGCCACTGGAACTGTGAAGGTTATTTGCAGGATATGCACTACTACAAGCTTGTATGACTGAAGGCAGAAGGAAGGAGACATAATCCAGTTTTAGGTTTCAGGGCCCTGGGCTGGTTTCATGCTTCCTGGAAAGGGAGCAAGCTGGTAGCATGGCAGCTCTGGACACCACCCAGGTACAATGAGCAGAACTAATGCAGACAGCTGAGCTGCCAGCTACTCACATCATTTTCTACAGCATGGTGGGCTTTCTGTAAAGATTAAATAGACCTTAGTTTTTTTACTAAACTTCTTGGGGGTGGGGGGAAAGATAAAAAGAAAGAAGCATAAGAAATTTGAAATAACATCTGCCTTCAGATAACAAAATCACTTCAGGGTTAGAGCAGAGAGAGAGAGAGGAAAAAAAAATTATTACTCCAATGTTAGAACAATTTTTTGGGGAAGCAAACTGGATGAATGAAAGCCTGTTCTACAGCTAAGATATTGGCTAGTCTTCAATCTCTTCTGCCTGGACAGACTGATCAATGTTTGGTAGAATTCTAACAGCAAATACCATTTCACAAAAAGAGAGTGTGAAACAAGCTTCTTCTTGATATGCAGCCAAAAAGGTTTGAATTCTTATGGAGCGATGAAATTTGGTCTGGCTACCTCTGGTACAAAAGTGACCTCTAATAAAACTGAATTTATGTCCTGGCTGTGTAGCTGTTTAGGAGGATGCTATCACATTACTTTTTTGCCCCACCTCTAGTAGAGTATGGATTACATTAAGAATTGAGGGAGTCCCAAAGACTTAACCTTGTTGTATTTGACAGCATTTTCAATGAATATCTGTGTAGGACGCATACCTAGATGAAATCTAGTTTCCAAGACACAAACTTTGACACTTAGAGAACTTTTACATCCAGCTGTTATACATATAAGGGTAGTAAAGCAGAACCCAGCATTTCTCCTTTTTAAGTTACCTCCCAGTCTAGAGAAGCAATGCAAAGTTGAGAAAATAAAGAATATTGAAGTAGACTGTAAAGGGCCAAGGCTGTGTTGCCTAGGAAAGCAAAGGCTCCACTACTCTTTATTCTCATCCTAACTAACTCTGAAAATGACAGTGAGTATTGTGGTCAGGCACCCCAGAGATTTATATGTGACCTGTCTAGCTATGTGAACTCTTTTTCATTTATTTGTCCACAGCCATGCATGCTTCTGCTACCCCTTCTTCTGCCTGAAATCCACTGAAAGCCCAGAGCAATAGCATCAGGACTGTCATGGGTCTCAGAGAAATGGCAGGCTAAGAGTCTGTGTTTCCTAGAAACACACAAAGGTCTTAAATGAAATGAAAGAGGTCATGAGGTTGTTGCTGATGCATGCCATCCATCCAGGCATGAACCCCTCTGGGCAGTCCAGACTTTCCCAGTCTGGAGAACATTAAGTATTTCAGTTTAATGATGGTGTGGTAGGACTCAGTCTCATTAAAGGTTGCACCACTTTTTAACAAGTCAGACTTGCCAGTCTGGGAAGTTAACAGTTTTCCTTAAAAAATCCCCATTGTCCTAAACCAAAAGTCAACAAGACTCAGACTGCCTTGCCATAGGTACAGGACCATTTGAAGTGAATAATTCTTAAAAGATGTATTGGAAATCAATTGAAAATATTTAACCTCTCAGCCAGCCTCATTACAGGAAGCCAATACTTTCTCGGGTGCAAATGCCTGTCAGATATCCAACTAGGGCAGGATACAATGGGCACTTAGAAAGGAACAGAGTCATTCACTGCATAGATCCCTCTTCTCATTTATTTTATTCATTTCTACATATGTGTGATGCATCAGCAAAATGGAGATTTTTCATTCATCACTGCATGGGAAAGTATATTTGGGGCTGAAGAGTTTTTTCTTCTTCATTTAGTAACTGACAGCCTAGTATTTTCAATGACTGATTTCACTGATTATACTAATATTTAAATATTTCAGTAAATTAATATTTTGTTCTCTGGTCCTTTGAGTCCTTACAAAAAACATCAGGAAGATTAAATAAGCCACCAAAGACAGAAGTAACTGTTTGATCAAAGGAGCAGTCTAGTTTTTAAGCAGTGTGTGGAAAACACTTTCACTGTTATTCCTGCTCATCCTTTTTTGTATTTCACAGAGGACTGTGCATCTATTTTGGTAAAAGCGAGCAACAATCTTGGTACCCCTCTTAAGGTACTGAGTTAGGTGTTTCTGCCTTGCACAGTAGGAAATAGTGCTGAGATACCCAAACTGCTTCTGAAAACCTATTTCCCAGATGATTTGTCCAATGGTACTCTGTTGCCCTAAGTTGCAACTAAATTGCCCTAAGCAAGCCAGCTTGGCTACCTCTAAATATATATAACTCTCTAGATACGGAGCAGAAACTGTCACAACTATTCAACCTTCATATTCCATGGCTTTTGGCAGATCAGTGCCAAAAGCCAGGCAGAGCTTTGCTATGAGAGCATTAGAAAAGAGTTCTCATGGCAGTGTTTCAGGTTATTTTTTGTTAGTGTCACATGGGCAACAATTATTGATTACCAAAGGTTTTGTAAACAAGCCCACATATTGTCACTGTGGGTGGCATATTAATTATTAAGTAAACAAGAGAAAAATGTGTGTAAAGTATTGTTATTACAAGCAGTAGGAGCCATTTATCATGGTGCCATATGAATTCAAATTGAACAGAAGTGATAATTGAATCCCTTAGTTAAAACCATTCCTCTGGCAGAGATCCCTGGGAAGCATGATTATTAATTGATTGCCTTGTATGATTAAAAATGCAGAAATAAACCTCAGTAATATTTCACATACTTCAGTTCACATGTCAATTAATTTACATCAGGAAAGTCTTTGGTTCAGATTAATAAAATAAGATACTGAGATTTGAATATTATATTTATTTTTTTCATAGTAAAATATTCTCTTTGTTCTAGACAGTACCAATACATAACACAAGATCTTCCCATAGTTGTCATTTTTCCTGATTTTTATCACAGGATATGCAATCTGTAACTATTTTTTTATATCTCATTTGCAGGAATCATACTGTAATCAGACAACCTCAACTTCTATTAAAAATTGAAAATGCATTCTACTCCTCATAACTTTGGCTACCTGCAAAATGTCAACTTGAAAAATTCAGTTGCAATGAAAAACAGGAAATTAAGTTTTAGGATTTAAAAATGGTGAAGACAAATCCTGATTGCTGAGCAGTTATGTAAATGTGCTTTTACTTGCTATTGTCATCATGCTATAAATGAAATGGAAAAATCATAATGGAAATAGAGTAGTAATGTCTTTCTGTGTCTTCTAATAAATCAAGACTCAAAAAAATTGATGTGATTTATCTGATGTCTTATGGATGATCTGTGTCACAGACCAGAAATAAAGCAAACTTCTTTGTCACAAGGCTGCCCTCCTTTTCAGATCAGCATTACCCAGTGCTGAGTAATGTAAACTAATAGTTTGTCAAAGAGGTTAGGAAACCAGAACTCAAAGAAAGGCTCATACCAGATCAACTCATTGTTGCCAATAGCTGAAGACAAATACAGAGATATAAATAGCTGCTGTTCAATAATTTAATCCCAAACTGTTTTGCCATGACTGAAATAACATTTCATTATTGCATTCAGAAGAAATAAAAAATATGACTCAATAACTGCAAACCACATGAAAACTTTTAAAACAGAACTTGAATTTGCAGAAATTAGAGTAAAATTATCTTAACAGCTCAATGATCCTCGATCAGCCTAGATGATCCTTGATACAGAAATCTTAATGAGTCAGCTAATATGCAATGACAAGCTGTTGCCTTGATAATGTTTAAAAAGGATCTATTTATTCTTCATGCTCTGTGTGAGGATGAGATGTGTTCTATGGAGAAGAAATGGGTATAAAGGTTCTCCATTCCAATTTTAGCTTAGTTGCCCAGTGCAATTGTAACCAGAATTTCAGAGTGCGTAACTGCAATTGATCATTGTTTATGAGTATGAAAAAAGGAATTTTTTCTTGAAAGGTGCAGGAATGAATATTAGAAAAAAAAAATTCCAGAAATCTTGCAAAGCTTGTCAGATCAAGAAACAAATAATGTCATGTGACTTTTCAGAGCAATTCTCCATAATCAATAAAGGAAAGTGAGGGTTTTTTCACTGTTTTGAATATTTATTTCTTCTTGATGCAAGACCTGAATCACACTATTGGTGTCCTGTAGGGAACTAAATCTTCCCTGGCTCTGAGTCTGTTGAGCATTTTTGACCAGTCACTACAGTCTTTTCCTTCAGATTCCTGTCTAATTCTTTGGACCTAACTGTGTTTTGACCAACGTCACATTACCTTCTTTCTCTGCTTCTGAGTAATTCTATTTTGTAGTTTCTTTCTGATCCTTGCTAACCGCAGAAGAATCCTGCTTTGATAAACAGATAAACCCCAAGCAGGCAGACAGATGTCCACTCAATGAGCACCTGCTCTCTCTGCTGCAATTCATGGCTCCTAACATCGGATTACTTCCTTTTCTGCCTCACATTATCTGTTCCTTGTTCAAAATGTTAGCACAGTTTACCTCCCTGAGACTTTTCTTCTAGAATTCTGCAGCATTATTGGCTCCCTTGTATCTCCCCAATGTACTAGCATCTCTTGAGGATCTCTTCTTGCTTTTCCACAGAAAAAAGAGGCCCCAGCCAGCACTCTTCTTTGGGCTTCTAGACTTTCTTCCTGCTTTCAGATCCTTCATTTATGCCTCACTCTTCCTGCGACAACTTATCCTGAATTGCTTTGACTCAAGAAACCAGATGTACTAATTATTTACTTGTCCCAGTTAACTTTTTCAGTTGAAGAAATATATATTTATACATATATATTATTTATTTATTTATTTATTTCAGGGTTACTTGATACTGTTGAGATGCTTAGAAATTAAAGGAATTCCACAAAAAGAAAACACAAAAACAAATTCTCTAGATCATCGAAATTATATTTAAATAAAAATGATTAAAGTTCAGGCAAGTAGTTTAAGTTATATATATTGGGGTGAAGGTCAATAAATTCTAGGCTATCACTTATTTCTGTCTCAGAATAAAGAAGTTTTGGACATTTCAGTGGACTATTACCTGAGAGCTTTGGATCTGAATCTCAGATTTTGGGGAAGAGGAGAATGAAGAGGTGCATTGAACAAAGGGAAAGGTTTTCATAAACCCAGTCTTACATGTCAAAAGACTATTCTGATAATATAGGCTATATTCCCCATCCCAAAGACATTCCTGGAATGAAAGGGAATCTTTCTAACTGTGTTCCTTTTATTTATCCCTGTATAAAATCTGTTCAAAAATCTTTGAAAACAAACTCATTGCAAGATAAATTAAGTCTATTTAAGGGACCCAAAGTGGTTGGCATTACACTCATTGCAAAAGGTCAGACAAGTTTTACGAACTCCTATGTCAAATTTACCCTGTAGCAAACTTAGTATCTTTTTTAAGCTGATCCAAAGAGAATGAATTACTGGCAATTTGCCAAAATGAAGTGAGAACTACTCACTTCCTCCATTGTTTTAATACTTGTAGCTTGTTGCTGGTGTAAATAGGTTTATAACCTTCCGGTATGAAGCACAGACATCTGCTCAGTTCAGCACTAAACATCTGGTTATTCCAACAAAGCATATAATTATATTTAATGGATGAGAAGTGTTTGATGGATTACATCCAACTATCTGAATAAGACAGTTATGCATAAAGACTATTTGCATGGATTATCTTGACAGGCTAACAAGACACAGTAGAACATTATTTTATCCGATAGTTATAGTGATTTCAACTGATGTTTTGCATTGCAGAGGCTGCAGACATTTCTTTTGATTGCAATTACAAATTCTTTTATTTTTCTTTAGGCTGACACAAAATGTAGAAATTTTTATATGTTTGACCATCAAGTCCAGCCCACTAACACTGCAAGATTCCTCTGTGTTGTACTTTGACAGTGGGTCATGGTTTTCAAACTTAGTATTAATGTTGAAAGAGACAATCTTGTCCTCATAATCTGTTGTCATTGGCTAAAATATGGTTCTGTCAGGAAGCATTCCTTGTACAGAAAAAATTGGACATTTTTCAGTTAATTTATGTGAGCAAGTAGCTTGCCAAAGGCGATACAACAACAGATTGTCTTAAAATGAGAACTATTGTTCTAGAAACATTAGTAGTGGAATTCCTCCAGGATTACTTATTTTCATAAGAATCATGACACAAAAGTTGGATTGCTCTAATTAAATTGAAAGCATTGTTAATAGAGGATGACCAGAATACCAGAGAGGAAGAGTTGGGTGACCTTGAAAAAGCTAGCAGAAATGGGATGAAACTTGTGTCAACCACAAGGTCACATTCTTGGAGGTTACTAACAGGCTATAGTCCATGAGCTCAGAAACTGGAAATGACAGAGAATGAAACAGACATTTGATGCAGTGGACAACACTTTGAACTACATCACAACAAACTTTTTCTATTAAGGACAGAGAAATATTAACAGCATGATATGGGGAGTTTGTCTGAAAGATTGTGTACTGTTCTGGTCACCTGCATTCAAGGAATACAAGATCAAACAGAAGCAGTTATAGATAGGTTGACTGGAGGCATGGAGAGCTTATCTTATCACATGTGGATAGAAGAGTTTGTCCTTTTTGCTAAAACATAAGACAGTCTGTGAGATTATGGAACTGATCCCTATAAATACATCACGGGGAGAAAATAAATCTCCAAGGAGAAAGAAGAGCTAAAGGAGATATTTAAATTAAGTGATAATTTGGGACCATTAATACATTTACATAAGCTTGCCTTCAATAAATTAAAATTGTAAATTAGCAGACATTTCCTACCCAATAGGTTAGTAAGACTGTAAAACTGGCTTCCAAAAGTATTATTGGGTAAACAGTTTTAAGACAGATGCTAATAAATTTCGCAAGGGAATTATATGACATTGCTGTCTATAATAATATAGGCTGGGTTCAGTGGCAGATGTCTTTGCCAGCCACGTCTTGTGTTCCAGTGAAAGCAATAACAAATGGAACTGCATTACTACTGAGTCACTACAGCACTATAACTACCAGCTATGGCTTGGTTATTGACACTGCAGAGGTCAATGGAGTAATTCTATGCAAGTATTTGGCAAACATATATTGAAAATTACCTGTCACTTTTTGATAATGTCATGCTTGATACACTAGATATTTTTGTACTAGAGGTAAAATGTTGTATTTAGCTAAAAATGGATTTGCAAAAATTTAGTTAGCCTTGAACTAATATTTTCATCCCTGAGAAACATCAACAGCTGAATCTTATTTGGAGAAAAATTTAATTTCTAAATCATATAATTTACTGCTACAGTGAAATTCAAGTTCCCTCATGGCACCAATTAAAACATAAAACACAGTGTACACGAAGTTTAGATCTTCATGGAAAATTCCTGATCTACTACAAAGACATACAGTCCTGGTTTTCTTATTCATATTTAGATTAATTTTTTCCTTTTCTCATCAAGAATTGCACATGATAAATGAACAAGTAATCATTATACTTTTGGTGACTCATAAAGGTTACTTTCCCTCATAGCTGCTGGAATACAGCTAATTTTTAGCGACTGGATTTTGCAGACCAAAGTTCTGGGAGGATGTGAAAGAGGAAGTTGCAAACACACAATATGGACTAAACATTTGAAATACTGGGCAAAGTTTTTCTTAGCTGCTTAAGCTAACAAAGGAACCCCTGCCCTCTCTTGAAAATAACAAGCAAAGGTCAGTGTTACAAAGCCATGATTTTCATAGGTCTATCCTATTTTCTCAGGCAAGCCACACTATTCAAGATCATGAAAACAACATCTGCTGATTATTACTGGTCTTTGGCAAACAGAGTCTTTTGAGTAAGAAATCTAGCTTGAAGAGCTGTGATGTGTAATAAATACTAGTATTGAACTGTTAAAAGTTTAGTGTTGGTCAAAATTTCTAGTCTAAGTACTTCTGTACTTGGATACAGTTTCAATCATTACTGCAAGTAGATTAGCCTGGAAGCAGCCATGTTTCTACAGGCAAATCTCTGTTGATTAAAACTTTTTGGCTAGTTGTCTTGGCAATTGTTTGTGCCAAAGCTTGAGCCATAAGTCTGTGTTTCCAACAGAGGAGTCATTAACTAGTCCATACAACTAGAGGCAAAAATGGGTTTTAAAGAAAATACAGAAAAAGCATAGCTCAAACATACAATGGCATAGGAGTGCTGTTGCTAAAAGGAATTTTCAATTGAGGCAACCCAAGGCTAGTCCTATGCCACACTCTGAAATGATAAGTTCAGTCCTGTTCTTGTTTGCATGTTCAAGAAGTGGAAAGATGCCAAGGTGGAGAGATCTTAACAGTTTGGATTGCCTTAATGACTGTCACGGTTTCCTTCTGTCACTCAGGAAATTACATGGTTGCTCTGTGCTACTGTTCCTACCTCTGTAAAAAGGGGATAACAGCAAATCATAGTTTCCACCTATGTAGCAATCTAGGGCATAACATCTCAATCCTAGGGCTATCTTTCACCATCCTTTTGATAAGGCACACAGTACAAAAACATTTCGATGGGTTTGGTTTTTCTTGGCACTGAAAAGATACAGATTACATGTTCATAATTTCCCTGTAGTTTTATTTCTTAATTTGGTTCTGAAACAGGTCCTTTTTCTAAAAAAACAAAAACAAAAACAAAAAAAAATCAAAAAGTGCTTTAAAATATTTTTAGTCATTTACCACAGCAAATGGATTCTAAAGAGCTGTCACTGTCAGTCTACTCTTCTTTAGAATAGGAATGCAAAGAAATCATTATTTGTGTGCTTTTTTTCTTTTGATCTAATAACGCCATGAAATATATTTGTAATGTACTACATTTAAACATTTCTCTACTTGCTTGCATTTCATGTATTTATTTAAAAAAAAAAAAATCAAATAAAGCCAAGCTTCCAATCAAGCCTGTAGTCATCCCAGCTCTTGGTATTTGCACTTGGCTATGTCTCCAAAGTGATAGGACTGGCAGTGCTCATTGTTTTCTCAACTCACATCCATGTTTTTCATTTCCTTCCCCGAGACACCAGTTTCACATGACCTATTCTCAGTGCTTTTTTGTTTCTGATAGTCAGTTTTGCCATATATCTGATAAAGATATGTGGCCTACTTACATTCTGCACATAATCATATGCACTTACATTTGCACCAGGTACCCAACCATCTAGGCAATCTCTATCAGTTCTTGCATCTGTGCATCTTTTAACTACCCATCTCTCATTGCACCATCTTTCCAACTTTGTGTACCAAGACAGCACTGAAGGTAATGGTAACAAATCATACAAGAATGCAAGCAAACAGACAGTCTGTGCTACAGTCCTGTTGGAAATGAAAATGAAATAATCTGTGTGGACAGCATTTTATTAACTGTTTAGCACAATAATCACACTGAGTGAAACCTTTGTCAGAGGGAGATAATCTTTTAAGGGCCCAACACAATTCTAGTGAAGTCAAAACATTCAATTGTCAAGTGACTTTTATTTAGGTATTCATGTAAGGAACTAGAACTATATTAGGACAGAGCCATTGGACTGAAATTAGGTAAAATTCTGAATTTTATTCTAACTGTGATACGTCTTTTGGCAAGTGACTTCAGCTCAAATAATTCAGCTAATGCCGTTGTATCACTGTCTTCCCCGTCCCACTTGCCTAACTATTTTCACAGACGTTTACTAAAAAGTCTCATTTGGCAGTTCTTGAAACCACAGATGAATGTAGAAGGTTTAACATGTTAGATCCAACAGTCAGACCCCAACACACCTTACCAACACTCATTCACTGTTGGTACAAGGTGGATAAAGGAAAAGACGGACGTATCACTTTCTTTAATGCAAGTAGAGCAGCCAAAAAAATCTACACAAAGATCTGAGTAGTGAATAGGAGTACAAATCTAACCTAATAACAAGATGTGATGATGTGAAAATACTTGTAGATTTCTGGTATTGGATACAGCAATGGAACCAAAAGAAAATGGGCACCCAAATGAATCAAGAGAGTAGTACATCCTCTAGGGGAAAAAAAAAACCAAAAAAACAACAAATTACCAAGAGATTCTTCATCACTCACCATAACAGAAGACATAAGAAAAGTCGTACTGATTCAGTGCCAGGGTGTCTCTAGACAGAATCAAGCACTAAATTCAAGTGAACTCCTAGGAGAGAATAAGGACAAGACAAGGATATATGATACTTGGTCCTTAATACTTCCATGAACCTCCAATTATTTTAGTTCAGGGGATTTTCTGAGTCTATCTTGTATGCCTACTTCCCAAAAGGTTATGTCTTCCAAACTCTTATTCAGTCCTGAACTCACATAAACTTTTTGCATCTGCAGCACTCCCTGGCAAGAGTATTGAAGGAAATGAATAGTCATTAAGCATAAGGTTAGAAAGAAGAGTAACAAGGAATAAAATGGCATCAATTATTATATCTGTCCAAGACTTACAAGAGCAATCTCAAAATATGACCGTTTCCAGAACTGTTCCATCAGAGACATCTCTTATATTGTAATAATGCTCCAGCCCTTCAGAAGCTAACCACTCTAATGACTGAATTTTAAAATTACAGTCACAAAACACTGATACCACTTCAGGACACTGTGATATGTGTTTTAGTAAACTGAATAGGCTCAGAGAAACACAATGTCCTTTATTCAGTAAAGTGGAGGTCTTCCTGAGAGTAACTGACTCCTGCAACACTCCGCCAATGGCTGGGCCAGATTTGCAGTTAAATGGTTTTTTAAAATCAAGGGAGGTTTTTCCTGTAAATGGGCCTTAATTCCAGGCATTTCAACTATCTGTGTTACAGCAGAGGTCATACTAGACAAAGGTCCCTTCTACAGGCCTGTGACTTTTTCAGATACAGCTTTGCATATTTATTGAGAACATAGGAACTTTAAAAAAAAACAACAAAAAACAGAGTGTTGTTCAGTAGGACTGACCTGACTTAGCAGATGTTAAAGATTCATTGTTATAAAAGAAGCAATAATTGAAACCACCTTCTTTTCAGCCACGTGTTTCTCTGCTTCTAGACAAAATAAATGGGTGTAAGGGAAGATGAAAGAGCCTCTCTCCTTCTGTGTATAGATCTATGCTTATGAAAGAGTTTCCTTTCAGAATGGTGAAGTTATCAGCGTATGTCTCCTGTTAGATTTGTATTCACTTTCATAACTTCAGTAAAAGCTAGCAACAAGCCTGACTGATACGGTGTAGCACATGTATAAGGTCACAAAACTTTCAAGAACTTGGCAAAGAGAATAGTGTAGCATGCACGGCAGAGTGCGTCCTTTCTTCACTAAGGCAGACTAAATGATCATGTCAGCTGCAAGGACTGGGTGTTCAGGCAGTGGCAACAACAATCCTCACTTCCCTTCAGACACAGAAGGAGCTTCCACTATCCTTCAGTTAAATGAGAGAGAGACCTGAACCCTAATTCTTGAACTGAACAGTCTGAGTAGATGAGTGAGGGAAACCTGTACTGGAGAGTATTCACACTTTCCAAACTGATTTATTGCTGTCATCCAGCAAAATCAGTGCCCATACACACATTGTGCTTTGGGTGACAAGCCAAAAGGTCAGCCTGTTGTAATCCTTGATCTTGTTCTGCACACAAGATACAAGGCAGTGCATCCTGTCTGTAGGCAAAGCAACTTTAACTCCAAGTGTCCTGTACTCTCCCATTTGCTCTTATGGCATGTTTTACAAAGTTCTGTCTGGAAAGCACCCCAGCATTGACTAGACTGCTTGACATTGGCAATGTTCTCACATTACAAAAGCAACAGAGCTACATGATGGTAAGCATAAGCAAAAAGAAAACAGAGAGGTTTTACATTTGCGTTCACATTCTTAGGTCAGGGCTGGCTTGCATAAGCCCATGTCTGAAGAGAGATTAGCACCTACATAGTGTAGGTGTGACATAAGTTTGGGCAGGCTCGAGGCACTCAAACAGTGTCTACCACACTGCACACTAAATGGAGTAGGGAAAAATGTAACTTAGGATTCACAAGCAAAGCCATATGTCCTGTGAAACAGCACTTCTTAGACACATTTCAGAAAGAAACTTTGACACCTCCCATTTTCACTCACTTTGGAAAAAGCTAAAAAACTTTTTATGGCCAGGAACAGAATCAGTTTCTCTGTGAAACACAGAAGTCTCATTCCTGAAGCTCACACAGCCGCCCCTTTGTTATCCACAGGAATCAGCCTGTGGAAGCACTTGGCTTTCCACACCAGTAACTGCATAGCTCCTTTCATCCCTCCACTGTCTTCTAGTTTTGTTTAATTTAGCCAGTACCTTCCAAAGTCATTAGAGCAGCACAAGAAGGACATATCTAAGCTCTGGGACCCTGAAGTCAAGTGCAGAAGGAAGGAAACTTTGTGTATGTGTGTGTATGTGGAGGAGTGAACAGAAGAGAACTCATCTTAAAGAAAATTGAAAGATTTAAAAATGCAATAGCCTATATGTAATGTGACCTACCTGCCTTAGTTTCCCACTTCTCTCAGTGTCACAGCTTCAGTGACCAGTTTTTTTCCCATTATTATAAAAGGAGAGAGACCACCCTAAAGAAAGGCATTCTCTGCAGAAGCAGCATGAGCTGAAGTTTACTTCCCATCTGTGTGTATGGTACACCAAATATCCAGCCATGCTACAAAGGCTTTTTGCAGTGAGCACATATGTATGTGGTTACATGTGTGAAGAATCACAGAATCTCAGAATGGAAGGGACCTCTGAAGGTCATCTAGTCCTACCACCCTGCTCAAGCAGGGACTCTTAGGGCACATGAAGCAGGATTTTGTCCAGACATTTTTTTAATATCTCCAGGGAGAGAGATTCCACAACCTCTCTGGTCAACCTGTTCCACTGCTTAGTCACCCTCACAGTAAAAAAGTTCTTCCTTATGTTCAGGTGGGATTTCCTGTGCTGCAGTTTATGCCTGTTGCCTCTTGTCCTATTGTTGGGTGCCAATGAGAAGAGTCTGGCCCCATCCTCTAGACACTCTCCTTTTAGACATTTATAAATGACATGATTTAACCAGGAAGGGTTGTTGCCTGCCCCACCCCCCACCCTCCAGTGGTATGGGGAGGAGAAACTATAAATGAAAGGGGGTTATGGGTTGAGACACAAGGAGTTTACTGGAATAGTAAGAGACAGACAGGACCAAACAACAACAACAGTACTAATGACAGAATAACCAATGTAACAAGTGGAACCAAACAACTCACCACCCAAATGGCTCACAAACTACAGTACCCAGCAACCCCCTCTTCCCAGAGCTTCCCTGTTTAAATACTGAGCATGATGTCACCTGGTATGGAACACCTGCCCTGGGCAGCTGTGCCCCCCTCCCAGTTCCCAGTGAACAATTAACTCTATCCTAACCAAACCCAGGACAATAAACTTTAATCAATGAATTATCAATGAAGATTAATTTTCTGACTTCATTGATTTGCTACCTGAGTATAAATATTTAATGCTACCATATGGACTCCACCAGTTGACCATTAGCTGAAAGCAGCTGGGGGCTACCTTTGCTTTCCTGGGTGCCTTTGCTATTGAATTTCAGTAAATAAGTAGAAAACCAAACTATTTCAAAACAAGCTAAAATCTTTGCTATAATTATATTAGAGATGGAAGATCTGCTTTTGGTGATGCCAAGGTCTCTATTTCAAACATCTAAAGAGAATGATGGAATAAATGTGTCACCCTCACTAAATCAACTGAATATTTTTTTCCCAAACAGTATTATCAGGACAATGAACTGCATTTCCAGAAAATCAGAATGACCAGTTCCCACCTTGAAAAGCTCAGATAACAAGGACCAAGGCACACGCAGGGAGGACAGAGAAGACTGAGGCCCAGATTCTCTGGAATAGTTCTGTGTGAATTGGGAGATGCCTCATAAAAAATAGAGTGTGAAGCATGCAACTTGCTCAGGGGAAAATCATAGCTAGAAGAAACATGCCTGGAGAAGATACAAGTGGAGATTAAAGACACAGGCAGGGTATGAAGTGTAGGGATCTTTGCTATGGGGGCTATAGACTATCCTAGTGTAAGTTGAGAGGTGCCTTTTCACCTTGAACTAGAACTTATCTGCACTTGACAAGGAAGTCATTTTAAGGACTCAATATCAATTTTGTTTTCTCCTATGAGAACACACACCCATGGGAAGAGGGGACAAAACAGCTAGTAAGAACAGAACAATCTAAGAAAAAGACGTGATCAAAAAAGTAGTAGATAAGAGTCATTATTCCTCTGTCTCCCTGGATACCTGAAGTTGGAAAATTAAAAATCTAAAAAACATTTTATTCACTGTAGGCCATCATAATTTCAAGAGCTGCTAAGCGTGGCAGTGAGTACCCTATATTGTTGAGGGAACAGAAAATTTTGTGGTTTAGTAAGAGACTTATTGAATGCCAACATTAATTACTCAAAGGGTAAGACTGGGTTCAATAAGTTATTAAGAAAATACATATATAGGGCCCGTCTGTACAAGACAAAGGAGAGAATTAGTATATGAGATAGAAGGAGCATATCTGTTACAGTTTCACATTAGTTATTCTTTTAATAATTTCTCACTAAAATTTTAGAAAAACTTGCACTGGGAAATCAGCTGAAATGTAACAAAACTATGCCATAAAGCAAGTATCAATATTTTCTTGTTAAAAGAGAAGAATATGTTGTATGAGGTTCCTCATGAATCTCACAGCCTGAGTTACTGAGAATCTGGATGATGGAATGAAGAATAAATGTATTGCGTCTGCAGACGATGTCATGCTAAAAGGATCTGGTGGTTCCCCTGAAGATAAACCCTAGATGTAGTATAAGGAGAACGTAATTTTCCTTTTAACCAGCAGCTTGTAACACATCTGAGAGAGGCATGGGTGTGATGACTGAATTGTGTTGCTGTATGTGTGTATGTGAAGATAATTGTCCTCAGCTCACGAGGAACACACACAAGGAGAATCAGAGTGTTTAACATAAAGGAAGGGAGAAGAAAGATTTCAAAAGCCACATTGTGTTGTACTCAGGCGACCTCTTCATAGGTTTGGCTAACCTTGCACTGAGAACAGTTTCACCTTTAGGGAGCAGAGATCACTGAGGATCTCCGAGGACTGCAGAGGTATGAGCAACATCTCCATCAAAGAGAGATTTTCTTCCTCCTGCACGGTTACTTATTCATGTTCTCTTAAATATAAAGATGCACATCTGAGAAACCACATTTATAAAAGTACAAAGCAAGAATGAGAAAGTGAGAGGAAAACAATAACAACCTGGCATAATACAGAGGGGAAAAAATGATCTGTATTGGTTTTGGTGGGAGAGTAAGATTTTAATTGTATTAGCAAAAAGCCAGGATCTTGATTCTTGAATAAGCAAGGACAATTATTCAAAATATTCCCATAGAATAAGAAGAAGCATATTCATGTCAAGAGAGAAATCAGCTTACCTTTCACTATAATAATGTAATTATTTTTTCCAGACCCAACATTTTACTAAAAGGTGTACGACTGACAGATTAAACAAAAACCTAACAATGTTCTGTGTTTATTTTTCTCCAAAAGGAATAAAAACCTGATATGAACTCTTTGATTAAAATGAGATTGGCCATTTATAGAACATTTTTTATAACAGTAGAATTTCTATTTCCTTTTGTTAAACTTGATTAAAAAAATGGGCCTTCTCTAGGTCACACTTTAAGGTGATTTCTTTCAAATTAATGAGATTATGGACAGTGAATTTCATTGATTCCTTCTGGTCATTTAGTTTAGGCCTGATGAGTGCAGAAGAAAATTTTACTTGCCTGCATAGGCTTTGCAGGAACTTTTGGTTCTGTTTGTTCCTTTTTCTGCACACAAAAAGGGTTTCATCAGTTTTTTAACTCAGAACCACAATTTAGGCCCCTGAGTAAGGGCAACTGAGCTATACTGTGCCCTGTTGTGACAGTTATGCAGTCCTGACTGCTGGATGCAAAGCTTGGCTATTTCCCAGCTGCACATGATGACAAAATGTGATGTGTTTCATTCCCTGGATTCCTCTGAGAAGACATCCCAACATGGGTACAGAGGAAACCTGGGTGGGCTACTGTGGATGACCAGAGGACCAGGACTATCCAAGCTGCAGTGTAGACATAGCCATGGTGCACACATAACTGCTTCTCACTTTGATTATCTGAGTCCTAGCACCACTGCAGCTCCAGGCAAGGAGGTGACATGCACCCTTGCCATCCTGAAACATCATCTAGTAACACCCATCAGTATAAACATGACTAAAATATCCATGACTTTGGGAGGGACTTCCTATGGGCACAATCTTCTCCCTGTGACCTCACACTTCATAGAGGCCACGGGATCAGGTCTAAAAACTGTTTATGTTGCTCAATGTGGAGTCCAAATGTTCAGTACTTGCCAGGAAAGCTCTCTGCAAACAGCTCTCAAGCCTTCGCATTATGACTTTCTGAACTTTCTTCTGTATTTCCCTCAGTTTTTATTTTAAGTGCAGTTTACATCACAGTGGGAAGCTTAAAATTTACAGATCCCACAGATTTAATGTTAGTGCATTGGGGTTGAGGGGAGGGAGGGGTGGTAGTGGGGGAAGAGGCTACCATGTGAGAAGCTTCATGAAGCTCCCCTGGCTCCAAGTTGTAGCCCCCCAGCCCAGGCTGAGCTAATTAGCGATAGAGAAATGCCTCTGTGAAGCCATATTTTGTGAGGGGAAGTACTATCTTGAAAAGAAGAAGGTGGAGAGAACCTGAAGGAGAGGCCATTGACCTGAACATAAGATGACCATCGGCCTAAACAAAGAGAGAGCTTTGCTGCCAGGAGAAAGGGGTGAACAGAGTATCTCAGACACCCACATCAACAGGCATGGAGTAGGAGAAGGTAAATGAGGTTCCCTGCAGCCCATGGAAGTTCAACGGCAGAGCAGATACCCATGTGTAGGCTATGGAGGACTCCAAGCTGGAGCAGAAAAGCCAAGCCTGAGGGCAGGTGTGACTGAATTGAGGCCCCAGAGATGCTCAACACTAGAGCAGGGGTGGACCTCCGCCAGGGGGTGAGGAGGTGCACTGAACTGGAGGCCCATCTGCAGCCCATGAATGTCCCCATGTCGGAGCAGGGAACTGACTCCATGGGAAATCCGTGTTGGAACACCTTGTTCCTGGATTCTTTTTTTTTTTTTTTTTTTCAGCCCACGGGAAGTACTTCATGCCAAGAAGAGTGGCAATGGTGAACTGACTGAAAACCCTATTCCCTGTCCCCTGTGCCGCTGGGGGGAAGGTAGAGAAATCGGGAGCAAAGTGATTTGAGCCTGGGAAGAAGGGAGGGGTGGGAGGAAGGTGTCTTAAGATGTGGTTGTTATGTTTCACTGCACTACTGAGGTGAATGGCAATGAATTAAATTGGTTTTTCTTCCCCAAGTTGAGTCTGTTTTTCTCATGACAGAGTGAGCTGTCCCTGTCCTTCTTCCTAATCCATGCCTCCTTTGTTGTGATTCCCTTCCCATCTCACTAGGTGGGGGCAGTGAGTGCAGGTCCTATCTGTGGGTGAAACTGCCACAGTCAGTTTGCTTGGGAAAAGGATGGAGCAAAAATTGCCTAAAAACTAAATAAGCACTTTCAGATTAATAAATATTAATAGCAAAGCTTTGCACTTACAGCACAGCTTCCATCTGGAGGTCTTTTCTAGCTTCATAAATATTTACAATCCAGTTCCATCAAAATCTATCAGAATATTTCCACTGGGACTCTATGAAAATGGGTCTTCCTGTTGGGTTTTTTTGGTCATTATGATTTCTTACCGCTTCTTCTGACTCATAGTAAACCTGTTCCTCCTTGGATCTTTTCAGGCATTGGACCATGTGCTCTGAACAGGCCTCTGTCTGAACATCTCTCCTTGATTTGTGAGTTTAATTAGCCCTGAAATGATTCTTTTTTTCAAGAGGTGGTAACTCCCTATGTGCTTGTTTTTCCTCTCCTCTACAAGCAGGAGGGAGAGCTGGTCAGAAAAGTGTTATCATTAGGAACAAGCATATCTGCTTCATCTGGAAGTGCAGGCTATTCATGAAAGCAGGATTCAAAGCTGTTCTTATTTCCTGAACCCCTCATCTGTTTACTATTTCCCTGCTGCCAGCATTCGAATGTGCTACAGAAGGACTCTGATCAGAAGCAGCATTAACATGAACATGAATCAGATCTTCATTAAATGAGTGCTCAAAATGAGAAGGTAGAAGGTGATGTAACACTTTGAAAGAAATTATATAATAAATTGTAGATTTTAATTTTTTTTCCTCGACTTTGCCTGACAGCAGCACTTCTATAAAGAGTCAAAACCCTGCACTGGCTGGATGTGTGCCTCTGAGAGAGTCACAAGGTCCTGGATAGTTCCAAAACATCACCAGAGGCAGAGCTGTTGCTTCCCATGACACAAGGTGACATTTGAGTTGTGAAGTCAGCAGGAGCCCAGAGCTGACACCTCACATATAGAAGCCAAATTTGGTCAGTCGAATAACAATTGGTTTCCCATTAGGGTACTTTTTTGTTAGCTCATGCAGGTTATTTGCTTGTTTTACTCTCTCTTGCCTTTTTTCTTGCTTCCTCAAATATCAGTTCATTGAATAACGTCTCTCAGGGTATCCACAGTGCAAAAAGAAAGACTAGTATAACTCTGTGGAGAGGGAATTTTGTGCAGTCTGGTTTGTTGATGAAGGGTTTAATTTGTTTTACATCGTTCCATGGATGCAGCCACTGCTCTAGACTGTGATACTGCTGGACACTTTTCTGGTTTTGCAGTTTCCAATGGAAAGTATTTGGTTTTAACATATATTTTAAGAGACTTTTGATTTTTTTGGTATTAGGTTTAAAAAATTTGTTCTTTTCATGCTTGATTTACTTCACAGAAAAATAAATATTTGAGATTGGTTGTTAACAGGGAAGATTGTTTTCCTTTCTCCCACTTCTCTCATCTCTAAATGAACAAACACATGGTCAAGTAATGAGTTCATATGATGACTTGGCATTTATATTGGAAATGAGGAAAATAATGAAGGAGTATATTTGTCAAAAAAGTCAAACAAAATATGACTTGTGCATTCAGACAGGAACCTAAGATTCAACCTTGATTTCAAAAAAAAACACATGCAAAACAACATTGTGGAGAAGTCTGATTCATCACGCTTTTAAAACAGAAAAATGCAAAGAAATTTAATAAAAGTCGTTTTGAAAAATCAGTTCTGCACCACAAAAGCTAGAATGCTAACACTGTCTGCAAGATATCCAAGCCTATAATGTGGATCAGGAGGCAATATCCTTGCTAATAGGGAGAGAGTGGGAGGATCATTTTAGTTGCCTTGTCCTCAGTGCTTTGTGTTATAGTTTTGTCCTGAATAAATGGTTTCACAAGTGAGCTGTTGACATAAATTACCTTTAAATGACATAAAAAATTAATTGTAAACAACAGGATCTTCGCAGTTTAAAGGAGAGATGTTAGGTTCAGTTCCTTCTTTCTTGCCTCTGAAAGCCCTGAATATATTGTAGAACAGAACACATACAATATAAATGCGGCAGCATCTTTGTTTGCTTAGAGAATTTGCAGCTTGACTCAGTATAAAGTCAATCCATCCTCAGATAATACTCCAGCTGAGCCCAGAGGCTGAAATTATCTGATAACTTTCTACAGTACCTTCCATGGCTGAGGCTTACCTTTAAAATCTAAGCCTTTTACCATCAATCACCTATCAAAGTGATTCTTATATTTTATAAAGTGGCAGCTGAAACCAAGCCATTCATGACTACCAGCACAGCACACAACCTCCAAGAGGGGTTAAAGGATCTGTGTTCATTTTGTCTAGCAAAACAGGAGGCTAAGAGGCTTGCTGGCAGTGGTCACCAACTGCTCTTATTGATACCTGTGTTGTCTTTCTTGAACCAGGGGAACAGCAGCAAAAACATACTGGGACCAGGGGTCAGTCCCTCAGGTAAGTGTCAGAGTCACAGACAACACAACTTAGCCAACTTGACCTATTCATTCCTTCCACTGGCTGAAACTGCCAACATTTAGTTCATACCAGGAAGCAGTCAGAGCAAGGAAGTCACTGCACATAGATTGGCCATCAGCTACCAGGCACTAACAATGTTTGATTCCTACAAGACCCAACCGATTTCCTAGGTAAGACAGAGTTTGCACTTCACTGACTCTTCTGTGGGCTAGCAGGTCCTGCCTTACAATCCTGCCTAGAAATAGAAATAACTTTAAAATAACATACTTTTCTTAACTGCTCAGGATTTGACCTCTGGCTTTGACAATATGAGATGAGAGGCAGCCTTATATGAAATAAACAGCCTGAACCTTCTCAAAAGGGAGTTCACTGCTGACATTCCACTCTTAAGTTCATACCACAAAACCTAGTCTATGTCATTATCTCTGCTCTCAGAAGAACATTCTCCTCACCCTTTCCAGGTCCCCTGGTGATTTTCTAGGGACTCTTCCATCTGGCATTCAGACTCCAGAACCTCTCTTTTAGTCCCCCACTGGGACTTTTATGCCCACATTCCTCCCTGGACTTCCTTTTCCTGCACCTCTGCAGGCTCATTTTAGCCACAACCACCACCTTCTGTCACAAAGTATGGATTTTCAGCTTTTTTGTGGAAGTAGCACTAGTATCAGCCACTGGGACTAAGGATATCCCTCTTCCCAGACAGGGTTAGAAAGAGCAGGCGTGCTGTGGCCCTGATAAGTTGTGACAGAAAATGCTCCCATGCAAGGGAGAGAGCAAAAGGGAGTGTGCCAGGATCAGGCCTTTGCTGGAATGCATTTTCCTTCCTGTAACACAATCCCTTGAGACCAGAGCTTGTGGGTGTGCCATGTGTGACATCCTCTTCCTCCACTGTGTTTATGCAGGGCTCACTCAGCCCCATGGACATCAAAACTAAAATATCCCCTTGTAAGCCTTTGTGGTAAGATACCCACCTACCTAGTGCTTAGAGGTAAATTGAAGGCTACCTGAAAGTCTCCCACGTAATACAGAGACGAGTTTATCATCTTGCTGTTCCTGGCCTTTTGGCTGTTGAAAGATATCTTCTGATACAATATAGTGTCAGAGGGATAGACTTCTCCCAGCACACTTCTAATTCATGAGAGGATGGTCTTTGCAACAGAAGCTGACAGCTTAGGCAATCTCTTTTCCCCTGCTGGTGACCAGAGCTCTTGTTCTTAATGCTGCTTATAGATACTCATCTCACACAAAATTCTCTTATCTTGCTCCCGTAAAGGAGACTGTCTGAGATGCATCTGGGACCACTGGAGATTAATACATGTTTATCTGAGCCTGCCTCTTTCAGGATGCCTTAGCTCAGAGATAGGGGAAGGGTGCTAGACCTTTTGTTTTTTCCTGTGAAGAAAAATCCAGGCTCTGGGAGGGGCTGAGAGACTTTAAACAAGAAATAAGGAGGTTTGAGGGAATGCGAAGAGTTCTCACTTTTTTTCTTGAGAATAAGAAAGCAGGAACAGAAAAAAGTGGAACTAAGTGAAAGAAAAAGAGTAAACAGGTATGATGGGCAATGGAGAGAGGTAATGAAACAAGGCCAGAGCTAAGAATGAAGAAATAGAAAAAGAGATAGTTTGCCACAGAGAAAGCACAGGTCTAAATTCTGCAAGCCATTATTTCTTTCCAAAGGGAAATATCTAAACAGCAAGCAAAAAATGATACTGTGATATCCCCCTCAGGATGTCTTCCAGTGGAAGGCAGTATGGGGCTGCATCAGTAACGAGCTGCTGTTCTGTGCAGGCAGGGATGTGGTTGTGCAGGAAGTCCAGTGCATCACTAGGAAGATGAGGGGACTGTGCATCTGCTTGTCCTGGTGTTTTGGCCCTGATATTGACTGGGGTCCCAAAGCTGCACAGGGAAGAAAATTGAATGACAAAATGGTAAGGACATCTTTGGTTGTCTGTCTAGCTGGTTATCCAGGTACTGCCATCTCCTTTCTCTTGCTCTTCCTGGAAATCAGGAGCCAAGTAGCAGCTACCGAAGATTCCTTCCTGCCTCAGCGACTGCAAAACTCCTCTCAGTGGAGTTTAAGAGGAGGGGAAGAAGCTAGTGCAAGAGTTAGAGATCCCAGGACATCATCCTGACCTCTTCCTTTCCCTTCCCATGGAGATGATTCCAGCAATTACTCTTATTCTGGTTTAGCTTCAGGCTCCTTGTATTTGGGCCTTACCATGATGAAAGTTAGAGAAGGGGCAAAGAGTAATACTACTACTAATAACAATAATAATATTATTATTATTAATAATAATAATTTGGAATATGTTTAATGGTGCAGAATGAGTCAGAGATAAGAGAGCAGGAAATGAAAAAAGGCAGGAAAATATTCTGATGTGTTTTTAAACACCAAGACCTAAGATAATCGAGCTTTTTTCTAGGGATTTTTGCTATCTTTCTGCTTTACTTGCATTGTGCTTTCTTTTCGATGCAAATATAAAATCCAGAGCTCCTGCTGACATAGAAAGATTCTTCAAAATAAATGCTAATATGATCTACCTCACCACCCAGAGACAGGTCCTCATTTTGAACACAGTTTGTGATAGTTCCCAGCTTCACTCTCTAAATCCCAGAACAAACTAATGCAAGCTGCAGCCTGGAAACAGAAGTGCCTGTTTCTAAATTAGGGCTTTAAAATACTCACAACAAGTACTTAACACAAAATTTGTGTTACTATCATTATTATTACTTAATACATATCCTGAAATCTAATCTAATATGCCACCCTGTCTTGCAATGTTGAAGTCCATCAAACCAAATTAATTAACCAGGTGGAATTAATTAATTCCTTTGATACTACTCAGTTTGAGAACTGAGTGTTTGGGCTTTTTTAAACCTTCAAACTGGCAGTTGGGAGAAATTATTTCTTTTAAACAAATATGCAAACTAAAAAAATGTTCATTCTGAAAAGAGTATTTTTTCTGTCTTGATCTAAGATTATTTAGGCTTCCTCTTCACATTGTAATTTTTCCTATTATTATCTTTTTCTCTCTCTACCATTCTAGATGCTGGGGCAGAATATAAACATAATTTTAGGCCCAGATAAAGCCAAGGCAATAAAAAATTTAGAACAGAACCTAGGTGTGGGATTAATAGTGAACTGAGGAGCACTTTTGTTCTCTATTAACACTAACTGGTGTTTTCATCACCAAATGACTACATAGTGCTTTAAACTGGAACTGCATTGTCTTGTCTTGGCTCTGTGACCATGGAAAACAGCAGCTTTATACTTATTGGTATATTTGTGACCTTTTCTCTACTCAGGCATCTTTTCTTTAGGTCAAGGGCCTAAACCACTATTTTTTACTCCCAACATTTTATCACAGGTCATGTTTGCTAGAGCAGTGATTGTTTGCTTTCCACTATTTTTTACTCCCAACATTTTATCACATGTTTGCTAGAGCAGTGATTGTTTGCTTCGTCTCCTCTGAAGTCTCTTCAATTGCTTCATATCCTTTCTGCAGTGTAGAAAGCTATACATGGTTGTTCATCTAAAGACTTGTCAATGCTCAGATAACTTTCTGTATTTTACAGGTAGTATTCTGATTATAAGTTTGCTTTTCCTATGACATCATGAACATAACATGACTTGTTCAACTGTACAACTGTTCAACTGTCTGAAGAACTGTTATCTATTCCCCATTTTCTGTTTGCACATTTGATTTTTTCTTTCTTACTCTGGTGACTCGTATTTTCTATTTTTATATTATGTCATCCCAGTTTTTTCCCAATTTATGTCTCCAACATACCAGAATATTTGAATTCTCATCTTCTTCAGTGTCTTTGCAAGTCCCTCCCAGGTTACACTCTAGTTTTAATAAACTTTATTTCTATTTTATCAGGCAGGTTATTAATGAAAAAGTTACAAGATTTGGGCTATAGGCCTGTGGAATTACATGCAAAATACTGTTTTTGAAGATGGAATCACTGAATCACTACTTTTTATCTCAGTTGATATCCACTGGATATCAGTTTCATCATATCAGCTTCCCTCCCTCAAGTTTATTTTGCTGTCTCACAGAGTCCCTGTGTATTCCTTCCCTACTAGCATGTTTTTTTCATAACTGCAGACAGAAGACAGAAGTAGGAAGAAGCCCTATGAGGTCTGACTGTTCAGTGTTCCTCAATTCCTGTCCTCAAGTCTGCCAGACCCAATTTCTACTGCTTCTTCACTTTGCTGCTAGGCTGATACAAAGTGCACAAACCACCACCTCATTTTTCCTTTGGCCTGGGAAAATACATCTTCCTATTAAAGAACATAAATAGCTTCCTAGTATTGTCCCATCAATGATGAACCCAGTCATTTCCTTCTTCCTGGATGTACAAAAATGTTTGTCCTGCCATGTTAGATTCCCTCTGTCTTGCTATTCATTAGTTATGGGGACATGATACTTGGGGGGGGGGAACGAATCAAAACAAAATCTAGTCCAGATATATCAATTGAAACTGAGTAGAATAAGGAATCAGAGTCTAGACTATTCAAAGACACCTAATCAAGTAAAATCCTTTCTTTATTGTAATGTGCCAGTCACTGTGGTTTTATTTTCCCTAAAATATTTGCATATATATACTTGTGAATCCTAGCTAACATTTTCAGACCACATTTAGACCACCTACTGCAGCATCTAATGTAGATTTCGTGTATATTATTACATCTATTGCCAAAAAGCAATGAGCAATATTGACACAGATGGTGAGAGTCACATCACAGATGGTGAGAAGCATGTCACCTAACTTGTAAAATCTCAGGGGTAGCATCCATATCTAAAGTAGGTGGCCTAGACTCTCTTTATGAAGAGTGGGCAGAAACAGAATTTTCTCAGTTGCAGTTTGTCACAGCCTAAGTTACATGTTTAAAAAGGATTAGATGAATAATGGCCTGGAAACACCTCTTGCTTTCCCTTAGTCATAAATGGAATCAACATGATAGGTATATCCATCAATATTGCACACATTCAAACTTGGAAAAGAAGAATCTCAGTGGAAAGCATGGAGCTGACATATCCCAGACAATCCACAAAACAGAAGTTGTGTCCAGGTTATTGTCATATTTTGTCCTACTTTTTTTTGCTGACCTGATGGGAACAAACACAGCCCCTAGAAGTGCCACCATTCCCTGGGGCCTGGAGGCTGTATTAAGGGCTTAAGTTCCTTCCTTTTGTGCCTACAAGAAAGCTGGGGAGGGACTTTTTATAAGGGCAGTTAATAACAGAACAAGGGAAAATGGCTTTACACTGAAAGAGAGTAGGTTTAGATTAGATATTAGGAAGAAATTCTTTACTGTGGGGGTGGTCACCCACTGGAACAGGTTGCCCAGAGAAGTTGCCTCCTCCCTGGAAGTGGTTAAGGCCAGGCTGGATGAGGCTCTGAGCAACCTGATCTAGTGGAAGGTGTCCCTGCTGATGGCAGGGGGGTTGGAACTAGATGATCTTTAAGGTCCCTTCCAATCCAAACCATTCTATGATTCTATTATTCTAAATGGCAGCAGAGGGGTGAGACCCAGATGGATAATGCAACTATTCTAACTTTCAAACTGAGTCACAGAGGACAAAACATTATAAGTTCATATGACTAACTTTTCTCTAAGAAGCAACCTTCTGAGTTGCTAACTTAAGTTGAAGTGATGTGTTACAGGGAAAGTGAAGGCATTTATCAGACAAGGATCTTTAAGGGTACATCACTTGAAAAGAATGTAATGCATGGCTTTGAAGGCAAAATACAGCATCCTTGGAAGTGCATCACAGAGGACAAAACATTATAAGTTCATATGACTAACTTTTCTCTAAGAAGCAACCTTCTGAGTTGCTAACTTAAGTTGAAGTGATGTGTTACAGGGAAAGTGAAGGCATTTATCAGACAAGGATCTTTAAGGGTACATCACTTGAAAAGAATGTAATGCATGGCTTTGAAGGCAAAATACAGCATCCTTGGAAGTGCA
>NW_010304257.1:0-1551 GCF_000700745.2 Antrostomus carolinensis | reverse complement strand
TCTTTAATGTATCTGTATGCACAGAGAGGTGGTGAATGAGATCAGTGAAGACAGGGAAAAGGACCAGAGGTTTAGTATGCAGAAGCCCAAAGATGTAACATTTAAGCATTGCAAGTACACAGAAGTCATTGCTGGTAAATACAGCATAAGGATCTAGAAAAAGCACGGGGCTTGACGTTATTTATCCATGCTTTTCTTAGGCTTGATTCTGGATCGGTACAATTAGTGGCAGCTTTCTGTAAAAAACTGGATTTGGTCAGGATACACAGGATCAGACGCTCAGTTTGGAGAAGCCAAACTTTAAGTGTACTAGTTAAAACAATTAAAATATCAGATAATTGCAAATGATACTCGCTAACTGGGCAACAACAAGCTGATGAAGATTTAGATTTCCAAGGTTTCAGAAAGCATACAGCAATACATCAGAAGAAAGCAGATAAAGAAGCCCTCAATTAAGTGAAAACCCTCAGTTTCTTTTAAAAAGAACTGGTGAGGTTCTGAACAAGCAATATAATAACTACAACCTACTCAATATTTTTGTATTACATATATAAAGAACCATTAACAGCATCCAACACAGAGAGAGACCTCAATGACTAACAGATAATGATAGATGAGCACATAGAGAAAGAATAGGCTTGTGGTCTGAAACGGGGAAAGGTTCCAAATAGCCCAGGAGACTAAACATGTTGAATTTAGGAAGGCAACTGCCAGGTGACTTCACTACCATTTCAGATACCTTAAGGGAAAGTGCAGCTCTTTTGAGTGACCCAGGTGTTTGTCTCTGGAAATCCACTTGAATATTGGTCCTTCTTTCATTGATCATCTCCAAAAAAAGTACTGGAAGATCTACTGCTTTTAAAGTTTGTCTACTCCAGCAGGAAAAAACAATGAGACAGTCTCTCATTTCCAAGGACAACCTGAAAGCAGGCACTAAGCACTCGACTTACTTCACCAGGTGGACAACACATTAGATAATACAGAAGAAACATGAAAACTCCTGTTTTGGGACATTTCCTTTGTGTATCTTTCTGACTGGATATTTAACATTGTTCTACATCAAGTGGCTGCACATTCTACTTTATTAAAGGGTACTAAGCAGAGCATTCAGCTTTTGTAAATTTTAATGGCTAAGCTACCACAGTGCAACTGTATGACTACAGCCATGACTGATTTGCAGCCAATCAGCTGAGATACAAGTGGGCAGATTACATGTCAGTCTTCAGCACTTAGAGGGGTTGACCTGTGTAATATACATGCCAAGAGATGCTGGCTGCTCTTCTGGCGTCTAGATTATGGTACCAAAAGAAAGAGGAAGTCTGTCAGAACTAGAGCTTGGTCCCACTATGAATGTGATATGTTGAATGTACATATGCAGAAAAGTAGGAGAAATAATTGGGTGACTGATATTAATATACAACCATTGTTTTGCATGTATAAAGTGTGCAACTACATTCACTTCATTTACATATTATATCCTAATTGACTATTGTATCACCAAACCTCACAGATAAGATGACGAATTTTTCACAGAATCACAGAATCACAGAA
>NW_010304256.1:0-13892 GCF_000700745.2 Antrostomus carolinensis | reverse complement strand
ATAATAATAATAATAATACCACCAGTGTTAATGAGCTTAGGAGCTGAAAACAGACATTTTTGTTTATGAGACAATATGTGGATTTTATTAATATTGCAAGTATTTTTGTATAAGAAAGGACACTATTTGATCATAATTCCTTAATGCTTTGCCAGCTATGTATTTGCCTCAAGCACAAATTTATGTAAATTTACCTTTTTATTGTGTATATTGCAGAAACACCACTGGACTGTGAGGTTTCACAATGGTCTTCCTGGGGTCTCTGTAGAGGTCTTTGCAGAAAAACAGGGACCAAGATCAGAACTCGGTTTATAGTTCTTCAGCCTGCCAATAATGGAATGCCTTGTCCAAATCTGGATGAAGAAACAGGATGTGAACCAGAGAATTGTGTCTGAAATAAACAAAAGATAATCATTTAGATAATTTAAAAGTAGGATAAGTTTAACTAAATCTAAACTGTATGTCAGTCAATGTTCCTTATAATTCGGATATGCTGCACTATTTTGCTGAAAAGGTATATTAGACTCGTTTTGGAAGGTGTTGTTTAATATCAAGATTTTAGGGGGTTAAATTCCTAAAGTTTAGTATGACAACAGTACTTGAGCATTCACAGACCAAAAAACCCCAAATAAATCCGTGCTATACTGTAAGTTCTTGGAGTACCCTCTAGTGGTAGAAAAGAAGACATTTGGAAAGATTATACTTCACGCATGTAAAAATCTTTCAGTCACAAAATCTAAACTAATAACGTTCTTAAATACTGTAACTTGTTGATCTACAGCTATTTATACATAGAAATTAATTTTTTCTCTAAATTATGTTTTTATAATTTATTGGCATTTTTGTCGTCTTTCTAAACTTGTTTAACATGCTTTTCTTCAGAAACTACTTACTCAAGTCAGAATGGCCAGATGTTTGCAGAGTGATTAAGACAATAGTATAACTGAGTAAACTTGCCTTGAGACTTATGAATACATGAAAAGGTCCTTTTCTTTTTTTCTCAAAAGTTAGAAGAATATCTGTCACGAGGACACTTGGCCAATAAAATTGCTAAAAAAAATCAGAAGTCTGGGTACTAGTACAAAACCTCTGAGCTTAGTTAAAAGTGTCAGCTGAGATTTAAAATCTGACTGATTGTTGGTGTGTGTCCCTCATGAGACAACTATCTCAAAATTAACACTGTTGACCATAACATAAATTATATTATTGTCTTTATGTATGCAGTATATGTGTCCATGTTTCTTTAAATGTGTTCGCTGCTATTTGTGTTATTCTAACACTTTTACAGAGAAAACTTAACAATGTTTTAATATTATCTAAAATTGAGGTATACACAGATATAATAATAAAACACAATATGTCACAAACTGTTCCTGACTGCAAGTTTTAATGCTCAAATACCCATAATAAAATGACTGTAACATATGGCTTATAAAGAGTTGTGGCTATCAACTAGGAAAAGAATTTTGCAATAACATTGTTCAATAGAATATGTTTACAGTCAGCACACAAAGCTTTTACAGCATTGCAGTTTTACAAATATACAGGACAGATATTGAACAGGAAAGCTGATTTAAATAGGTTGTTTTGGGAATATACCAAATATGAGAAAATTTATTATGTACATAAAGGAGCACACTGTATTCTCTGTCAGGCTGAAACATTTAAAAGGTTCTCTATACACTTTTCCAGGAGATAAATCTTACAAAGACCCAAAGAAATTTGCAACCTTGTCAGACTAGACTAAGTTGATCCTGTAAATGCTGATAAATGCACAGTTATTAGAGCTACGTATAGGAATTTCTACACCTTGCATTCTTCAGACTCCCACTGTTTCCTCTTTTTCAAAATCGTTTCACCTACTCTTTCTATTATACCTCTTTCACCCCCCCGCCCCTCCAGGTTTCCCTGTTTCCATTCTATAACGGAAATAGTGTTATTACACTATCATTTTCATATTTTGTGTTTAGTTAATTTCTCTGCCTTTTCCATTTTTTTTTATATTAATTTTTACTCATTCTATGTTTACTTTTCTGTTAAACTTTTTTACTATATTGTTACACAGTTATCACCATCTTAGAAAACTAAACATATATGGAAGTATATATTTAAATATTCTCTGAGGACAGGAACTAATTTCAAATTGATTGATCAACTGGTGATAGAGTAAACTCAATAAAAGTCTTGGGCAGAAATCAGATGCAAGTCAAAATTATGACTTAGGGAAATCAAACCCATAAACCACAAGGTATCCTTGGAGGAACCTTCATGGAAGTTCTCTAAACACTACAGTATTGCTTCTTCACATGTCCAGAACAACTAGAAGGCTAGATCCAGTAGAAGAGTATCTGCATCTGTAATCGTGTATATGACCCGAATCTAGGATTTCAGTCCTACACGATATAATTTGATAGTGGAGCAGTCTTAGTGTTTACTCAAATTCCTGAATCCAAAAGGACACTGACGGAGAAGGAATGAGAGGTGAAGGTGGAGTAGAAAGGGAAGTGAATATGCAAAAGGCCAACACATTTCAGGAAACTCCAATTATTGATAAATATTTTTTTTTCTTTTAGAATGTTTACGTAAATGAATATTCACTGTGAGTTCCTTTAAGCAGAAGATTCCTATCCGGTCAGTTGCCTGGATATGTTTTGTGGGTTTTTTTAAGCAGTGACTTTAGGAGACTTTGGTAAATATGGCATCCTTTAAGGATGCCCTTGTGGCAGTATAATGTCATATATGGCCATAAATATAGTTCCAAGTATTCACTTTGCAGACATCAGGGACGGAGACATTTCTTGGCAAGGCTGTGGATACAGTGGGTTCTAGTGAAGCACATTCTAATGATGGAGGATATTTCTCATAACTTATCTTTATTAAACTCATTAGTGAGGTATGTGTTCCCCGTGTGGATATGGCTAGGCCTTTGTAGCTTTCACTTTCAGCATAGTCTTGGATTTGTCTTAAAAATTTTGTGACTGCAAAGCTCTTCCTTTTCCCTTACATCCAGTGTTACAGATGGCTGGTAGTGAAGATGCTGTGGTCCTAAATAAATGAGACTTAGGGAAGGAAATAGGTAAATTAACTTCTGGGTTAAACTAATCTCAGAAAACACTTTGGAAAGAAACTTGAAATTGATTTGTAAAGAAATTTTTTTAGCAAGAATGTTTTGTAGGAAGAATCGGTGTTGATGCCTTGGGAGATATTCTTGCAGAATGAACGACACAGTTAAAGGTAAGTGTAGCAGCAAAAAAAGTCACTATAGACTTGAACTGTGTTCCTCCAAAAACCATGAACACCAAATTAAATTCCTCCTGAGCATAGTGTACCTCATTACTGAGAACAACTTGTCCAGTACCTAAAGGAATTTAAGGGCAGTTAGCTGTGAACATATGAAAGCTCTTCCTATTATAGAATCATAGAATAGTTTGGTTGGAAAAGACCATTACGATCACCTAGTCCAACCATGAACCCAGCATTGCCAAGTTCACCACTAAAGCATGTCCCCAAGTAGCACATCTACACGTCCTTTAAATACCTCCTGGGATGGTGACTCCACCACTTCCCTGGGAAGTCTGTTCCAATATTTGACAACCTTTTCAGTGAAGAATTTTTTCCTAATATCTAACCTATCTCCTAGTAGGTAAGAATGCCAGCCGAAGCTGTGTATGTTCATGCTTTTCTATGGGCTGTGGCTTCTCTGCAGACATCCAAGACAGCAGCTTGGTGACCGATGACTGAGAAAAAAACAGGGTATTTTTGTAGATACCTCAGGATACAGGAAAGACTGATGTGATCTATGAACTGAACTGAAAAGTTCTCCGTGGTACCATAGCATAAATGTTGGTTGTATGAGCCTTAGGTGGACTAAAGGTGAGGGCAGACATTTCATTCTACCAAACCCTCCAAAATTACTGGGATGGATACTCAACGTGTGTGTGAAACTTACTAATGGCAGCTGGAGGCCCTGTTCCATTTTTCTAAGTAAATATGCCTTCCCACAACTGAGAAGAAGCTGTATTAGAGGGTCAACTCTGTACTATATAAGTGTACTGTGTATGTGGGCCAACTCTAACTGACCAAATCTCGTTCACAGAGCCTGCTATGAAATATTGCAGGCAACTGTCAAAATGGCACAGGCTCTGCTGTTAAAGATCATTTTGGGGAGAGACAATCTTGGATTCATTGAAAAATAGCTCTAATAGCCAAGTAACATAGCCCAAGATAAGCTTGGTCACAGAAACTTGTGTGTGCCTAACTTCCATAATGGAAGGGAAAGCATATGCCAGCCTTATCACTGAATGAGCACTGTCCCTATCAGAACATAATTGGAGTGCAAGCAAAAGATCCGAGTACTTGATGGTATTGAAGGCAAAAAAGTCCATTTCGTGGTACTCTTATTCCCAAGTAATCAAAGTACATTGGGAATATCTGATCTGTCATGAATGATCCAACTTAATAACTCAGATTATTCTGTGACAATATTTAACATACTTAGAAAATAAATTTAACACTTGATACAGCAATTCTGAAGTCAGTCAAATCCTGTTTAATGGGATATAGTATGAAGAAATTCTGTCCATGGTAATTTACAGGTATTGTGAATACCTGAGACAAAAAAGCCCTCAGTATGCTCCATGACAACCTGATCACCTGGAGACTGACTTATTTTTGTTTGTTTGAAGTCCAGCAGCCCTACAATGTTGACATTTGCTAGTCGAAAGTACTTGAATCCCTTGTAGTCCATGTGGGTTTTGCACAGGTGTATACATATGTCCAATGATTTAGGTTGGAAATTACAAGATTTCTTAACAAAAGAGGAGTGAAGCTCTGGAATAATCACCCAGAACAAATGCAAAATGTGAGTTAATAAGTTCATTTAATTTGAAAATTGAGCTGTTTATGGAAAGAAATAGCCAATGTGTTTGCTTACAGTGATCTGGGGAACCGATCTCAAGTATCTGAGAGGTCCTTTCCAGTTTCATGTTCTTCTATGTGTATAAAATAAAATTTTAATCTAGATGCTGGGAAAGAAGAAAGATTTTACATGTTATCTTTTTCATGTTATCTCATTCTGCAGAACACACTGTAGTTATTTATAAACGTGTAACCACCAGCTGCCTTTTCTCACAGGTTTGTTTTTTTTTTTTTCTCACTCAAAATACACTGATAAGCAGCAAACAAGGAACAACCACAGGACTCCATACATTTGTAAATAGTTATCTTCCAAAGCAGTACAACTGGGATACACCAAAACCATGAAAAGCCAATTAATAGGATTTCTTATGAACTTTTGGGTTTCTTTTTCACTCGCTTTATATTTTCACAGTGGAGAAAGAGAAGAGAAATGTATAATCGAAGACGTTCCCAGTGACACATTGGTAATTGGTAGGTACCTGTTAATGAGATGCGATGATCTAACTTATGCAATAATGTAACAGGAAAATCTGTGATTGATAAATATAGTAAAACCATGGTGATAAGAAAGAGGGCAAACTGAAAATAACTCCCTGCAGGGGCTAGTCATAACATCCTCACACATTATGTCTATCCATTACACAAAGAAATGCAGGTTTCCAGAGTGCTTAACTGACTAGACACAGACTATCTTCTAATTCTACAGCAGTGGAACTGCTGCTTCAGCGCGTGCTTCTGTACATTCTGACTGATTTACTCATTAATACCAGAATTTCTGTGACATGATTTTCCCCATATGAATAGGAGAGTTACTTTTTTGATTAACGCTGTTCTGGAAAGAAGCAATTCAAGATTTACTAAAGTTCCATTTCACCTTGGATATCACAAGCACATGAAATTTGTCTACAAGACTGTAAAATTAAGATTGAAAGGGGATAGAAAAAATAATATACAATATTCTTTTTTTTTTTATAAATAAAGTGATAAAAGTGAAAGACAATCCTAAAAATGTAATTTGAATACAGCACACACATACTTTTGGAGGTCTCAGCATGCCTTCTGTATGCTAATCTTGCCAGAGCAGTAGGAATAATCAGAAAATATGACTTGTTAATCAACCATTTTTGTAGTATTCTAGAACATTTTCTAGTGCAGTAAAAATTTATCACATTTCACACTGTTACAAAGTGCCCCCTGAGCAATTTTAATCATAAGCACTTGAAATTCATATATTGTTTTATTGTTAATCATTTATCGTATTTTTTGCTGAAAAAGCAATAAAAATCTTTAATATTAAGCTATGTTTTATTTAACAGATTTTTATCTATGTTTTTATTCAGGGAATTACAAAGTACAACGCTGGGATACACAAAAACAAGACTTTCTGGAATCTGCTCCTGGTTTGGGAATGTTTGTGACTGTCACAACTCCTTCTGCTGAGGTAAATATGCTTTATGACTGTTTCTGTAGGATTTATGAGTTGAATTTTAGCACTGACACTCTCTAAAAACAATAGACACTTTTGGGGAAAAAGTAAATTTACAGTCTACCAGCTGGTTCAGTATTTTGCTGCTGAAAGGTGTAAGTACCTTGTGATTTCTGTCAAAGTAAAAAGAAATCACAATGTTTGATAATGATGTGTGTGGGCAATTTTTGCAATTACTACCAGATTTGGGAAACTAAGTCATAAGAAATAGGAATTGGCAACTGAGAAAACAGGTTAGATAAAAAATAAAAAAAAATCACTAATGAAGTAAAATGGTGCAGAAGGTACTTGAACAGCAGAAAGGAATGCTGATAAGTAACTAAACTGCAGAAATAAAGATTACCATGAGGCTGTGTATAGTCATTATGCCCAGCAACTGCACATGTTGCCATGAGGTCCTGAGCTTTTTCAGCACCAGATAATTTCTTTCTGTGCCTAGAAAAGATCTTAGTTTTCAAACTTTAAATGCTTTAGAGAGCATTGGCTTTTGTACATTGCAGGATCTATAGCACTTCAGTGTTCACTGTGAGCTAAAAATGTTTATTTGTCTCTAAATCTATCCTGAAATTCAGAAAAATTTAATAATATCAGGAGGTTAATTGATTACCTTTTACATCCAATTCACAGTATTCACAGTTTTTTTATTGTTTTATTGATATTTATAATGCACATACCCGACACATATAATATCTAACATTACAGGTGCTACTGTCAAAACTGTATGGGCCAAAAGGAACATTTTCTTTTACATCCTATCTATCTGGGGAACATATTATCTGTTTACAGTCCAACTCCACAAGATTTGTGGCATTTGCAGGAAGTAAACTGGTAGGTGTATTTTTTAAATATCCTTTGTTGTAACAGCAAAAATTGTTTACAAACTGCAGAGATTGCAAACTGTATTAGAAATTGGTCTAACTTTTAGGTAGTGATTAAAGAAGACAAATCTAGAATTATGAGAATAAAGAGATGCTGTTCTGATATTTAAGAAGTAAAGATTAAAGAGGCAAAACTAATAACTATAAAGTGATCTAATGTTTGTACAGTGCTTTGAATGTGAAAGGTTCTGATCAATCAGAAAAACAGTTTGGTTCAAAAGTATAGATATAGAATCACAGAATGATTTGGGTTGGAAGGGACTGTAAAGATCATCTAGTTCCAGCCCCACTGTTATGAGCAGGGACACTTTCCACTAGATCAGGTTGCTCAAAGCCTCATCCAACCTGGCCTTGAACTAACACAAACACTTGTCATGAAGATATTCCATGTCTTCACTTAGATTGAATTCCTAAAGAAAAAATAACATTTTAATTTTTGAAAGATATTAAAATTAAGAATATATTAACATACTTGATATTGTCTACTGCCAACAAAGTTGGTCTTAATTCAAATTTTGAAAAAAAGAAGAGCAGTTAGAGGTGATATCATAGCTCTAATCTACTTCAGCAATTTCATAAACACTGTTTTGAAAATTTTATCTATATGCCTCTTGTCAACAGATAGTTGAATGCGTGGGAATTAATCGCTAGAGGCGTGGGGGGTTTTTGTGGTTTTTTTTCTTTTTTTTTTTGTTTTCCCTGTTGACTGCAAAAGAGGTAGCTAACCAACTAAATATAAACATCTAGCACGTCTTACACGAGGTAGGCCAAATTTCATCCTAGATGTATGCTTTGGGAACATGCAGATGACAGAGAACCAAGAAGACTTAACAGTGCTGAAGTGGGACTATTACACTGGAATAAGCAGGTGTTTTTATGAATTGATTTATGAAAATTAGTGGAAATTTAATCATACACATTGCAAAAGCACTTAGGTTCTAATAATAATAAAAAAAAAATATGTGGAGTTCATTAACTAGACAGGGTAAGGGGGATAAAGCATTGGTTGGTCGCATTTAACTACACACCATGAATGTGATTCTGAGGATATACCAGGAGATTTTGGTCTGGTATAGATACAGATGTATTAATATCATTTTACATGATGCATGTGCCAGGTACAGTACCGGTCATCTGATTTAAAAGAAGTGCACAGGTGCAGGGAAGGAGAACATTAATAGCACAAATATTAAATAGGGCATTTTGTTTAGCTTAAGATCACAGAAGTAAAAAAGGAAAATATTGCTCTTTATAATTATACCTGCAAGAATAAATATCACAAAAGGAAAAACATTCTTTAGGTAAGTTAAATCTCTAAGTGGTCTTCTGTAAGAACCAGATGCAGTGGTGGTGATCTGAACTGCTTCAAACCAAAGTTTAATAAATTGAAGGACTGAGGCTACCATAAGGTGAGATGGATGTTGGGATGTTCAGTTAGCTAACTCTAACAGAGCTAAAAGGAGATGTGCTCTTAATTTCTGGTTGATGTCTATTTCTATTGTGATAATACCAAGCTCTAGGATTTTTGCAGGTTATCTGTTTGGTTAAATGCTTACATTTTCTTTTAGGTACAAATTGTCTTCTCGGAGAACTTTCTCCCATCAGTTTTAGTAAAATTTTTAATTCATGCCAAAATAAGTTGTATAATATTGCCAGTTCCTCTTCTCTTTACTTTCTATGGCTCTATTGCTTGGCAGGTTTGAGGCATTTTTGCTATAGGTCATACAACAGCTTATAGAATATTGGGAGGTATTTCATACCAGATAAACTATGTGAAAGAAGAAATATACCTCATGGATGGTTCAGCTTTAATACATATGATAAACTGCAAATCATGATTCATCTGGTATCCTTCCAGTCTTATATTCCTAACTGTTAGTGAAGAAAACCTAGAAGTGCATCAATAAAATAATTTCTGCAGTGCTACTGAAGAATATAATTTCTGCAATATTAGGATGGAATGTGAAATACAATGAGCAGTCCTAATGGTGCTCATTTTTTAAACTAATTTGGACAAAGAACAGAAAACATTTTCATGGTGGTTGAATCAATACTAGCATAAAATAATGCCCTAACAGTAGCAAAGATTTTAAATTTGTATAATTAATTTAAAAATAAAATTAAGAAACACTCATATTCTACCTGATTCTAATATTAGGAAAGATTTCTATAAGCAATTAAAACTATTTTCCTATAATGAACTTAAAGGGAAATTATCCAGTTTCTTTTTTTCTAAGGAATTTTGAAAACACAGAAGACACAGTAATTAGTAATTATTTTTTTCTGTTTGCAGCGTATCCATTTGGACATTAGAGTTGGAGAACATTTTTTGGATGAATCCGTTCTTCAAGCCAAAGGCAAAGTGAATGAAGTTAATGTTAGACTAGAAAATCTAATTGAGCAAATTCATCACATATCCAAAGAACAAAACTATGAAAGAGTATGTATGTTCCCTAATGGAAATGTTTAAACTATTGTACATAGGCTTATTGATTTATAAAGTATTATGATGTTTATTATTTAATTGTAGTGTTATTTTTAACTAACTCACAAAAATCTACTGGTATTTAACCAATATAGCCTTCATTACCTTGTAAAATATTTTTAAGCTCTAACA
This sequence comes from Antrostomus carolinensis, assembly GCF_000700745.2. Classification (NCBI taxonomy): domain Eukaryota; kingdom Metazoa; phylum Chordata; class Aves; order Caprimulgiformes; family Caprimulgidae; genus Antrostomus; species Antrostomus carolinensis. Next base: position 3,994 of record NW_010304256.1, on the reverse strand, counting down.
TAAAAACTAATTAATCACTGTGAACTCATGCTTAATAGCAACAGGTGTTCTTTTAAAGCAGGAATTTCCAAATATAATTTTTCTTGGTCAGAGGCAGTAACAGCAGCTGAGCAGGTGGCAGGTACTGTTGCTGGTGATGTTGCCAGCTGCTGTTTCCTTGCTGCTCTGTAAACTTTATTGGAGTGGGTAAGAAAATGACTGAGTGTATATTTATATACCTCCATGTAGTTAGGAATAAAGCCCTCCTTCAAACAACTGTATACCCGTTGTCTTCACTTTTCGATATGTATGCAGGCAGTCACACTGTGTTTGAAATACATCAACTAGTTACTTAAAAAATTAAATCTGGCTGCAAAAAGGTTCTTGACTGCAATGTGAAAGTGACAGCAAACCTAAAAACCTTAAGCATGTAATAATGGAACATATTTAGCACAATATATGTTTTGTGAACAAGAGAAGGCTCTGTTTGCCTTTCTGCTTCAGCACGCTCCATGTCTGCTTCTCAGTTTTGATTTATAAAGAGGTCCACTTAATGGAGTAGAACAAACTTTCATTTTTATCAATACGGAAAACCATGCAGAAGACAGATGCATGTCTAGGTACTCAGATAGCAGCATGAAACATACAGATGTCAAAAGGTAATAATTATATTTTTTGTTTTTTCTTCAGGAGCGTGAAGAAAAATTCCGGAAGACAAGTGAAGAAACCAACAGCAATATTTTATGGTGGGCTGTTGTACAAACACTAATCCTCATTTCCATTGGAATCTGGCAAATCAAATCTCTCAGAGATTTCTTTATCTCTAAGAAGCTTGTTTAAGTCTTATAAAGTAAATGCATAGATTTGAAAATTGCACACCATATAACCTAATATCCAAAGAAACCCTTCTCTACAAGAAAACTAGTTGTATATAACTCTTAAGCTTCTTTCATCTTCTACTCTGGTTCTTACTTTAACTCTGGTTTCTCCATCTCTATTGCAGCCTCTGGCATCCCATTACATTTTACTCCTTGAATCCCATCTTCTATTTGCTCCTTTTCCTCTGCAGATGTAAAGCTACATCTAGAAGAAGGGCTCAATGACTAAAGCAACATTTAAGTTCAACTTAGGATTGTCATATCTAAAATAGAAATCTAAAAAGTTTCCTAATTTTTCAAAGTTCTCTACTGTTGTTTAACCCCAGCCAGCAACTAAGCACCATGCAGCTGCTCACTCACTCCCCCACCCTTGGTGGGACCGGGGAGAGAATCAGAAGGATAAATTGAGAAAACTCATAGGTTGAGATAAAAAGTCTAACAATTAAATAATAATAAATTGTAAGGAAAAGAGGAAAAAACAACAAAGAGAGAGAGAGAGAAAAAAAAAAACCTAAGGAAGATAAGTGATGCAAATGAAAACAACTCTTCACCCCCAATGGACTAATTCGCAGCCAGTCCCTGAGCAGCAGCCCCCCTGCCAACTTCCCCCCTAGTTTTATTGCTAAGCATGATGTCGTAGGGTGTGGAGCATCCCTTTGGTCAACTGGGGACAGCTGTCCCAGCTCTATCACCTCCCAACTTCTTTGTACACCTCTAATCTACTCACCGTCGGGACAGTGTGAGGAGCAGAACAGGCTTTGGCGCTGTGTAAGCACGGATCAGCAGTAACTAAAACATCAGTGTGTAATCAACACTATTTTCAGCACAAATCCAAAACATAGCCCCATACAAGCTACTATGAAGAAATTTAACTCTATTCCAGCCAAAACCAGTATATCTACTTGCTTAGTAACCTTATTTTATACTGGCACAAGCAATTCAGCACTTCAGACTGACTAGGGTCCAGATATTAGACAGAGAAACAACTATGGTGCTTAATTTGGCGTGAATGTCTTGAACTCAACCTATGTATGTGTAATGCTAAGCTTTTCCTCAAATATAACTGTTACTGTTTCCTTTTAAAATATACTAAGTTTGAAGTGACAGTGGAGTTCACTATTAATATTACGATCAGCAGTTGCAGCATTTACTGTGGAAGAGAGAGACTCAGACTTACTTTTTGCTCCCACATAAGGCCTAAACATTAGGCTATAGAGTTGAGACCTGACCTTTCTCACAGTTGTTTATGTAAATTATAGTCTTCAGGAAGTACGACAAAGTAAACCAAATTACAAGTTTCTTGGTAAACACTGAATTTGTGTCTATTTATTTTGTCTTAAGTTATTCCTACACTAAATTCTTCAGTCTGTTTCTGCATTCGAAGAATTATTTTTATTTTAATTATGAAGCAACTGTAACATGACTGTCTAAGGAACTTACCAGTTTTTTACTTAATCGTGTATTTCTATTTCACTTATTGCAGCTTGGTTGAATATATCTTTATGCCTTAATTTAGCTAGTTTATATACAACTAGCAGAGTAGTTACAGTATCATGCAATTAAAGTCAAAAGCTGTGGTTAAAAATTCACATAATTAGCTTGACAAAGCAGCAGTAGTGTAAGAAGGAATTGGAGGGGGTTATAGCATGACTCACCTCAGCACTTGGTTAGCATGTAAAGGGACATTATTGAAAAAGTACCTAGAGAGCACTGTGATAGCAGAATATTGTGATTTGGCTTCCTACTTGTCATTCCAGAACCTTCGTTAGCCTAAAAGGTAGTGAAAGCTGAAATATCTTTAGACTAATTATTGTTTTAAAGGCATTGCTTTCTTTCTTTTTTCTATCTTCTCATCTTTTGTTTTCATTAGCAAGTACATTATATTGCCCTGTAAGTTCACTTACAATTACAGTACCAGAATAAAGATACAGCTGGGAGTATGTAAGAATCTCCAAAGTTGATACAAAGTAGAGACAAAAAGCAATGCTCTATGGACCAAATAAAATAAAATCTCATAAATCTACTCACTGACATTTGTCCTATATTTAAAAATTCTGAGACTTTAGAATTGTCACTTGAAATGCCCAATAAATGACTGTTATTAAATACACTTCTATAGAGCACTCACTTACAACATGTCTTGTAATAACATCTTTGGTGGTGGGAAAGAAGGAAAGATGTGTTAACAACCATATTGCATATGAAGTCCAAGAAGAAAGTTTAATAAAGCATTGCTACAATGTTATGGTTCAGACTCTAGCTGGTATTTAGTGTAAGGCTTCTAACTACATCCCAATGACAAACTTAACTCATCTCACTTACAACACTTAAGCTTTTAAACCAAAAGGGTCAGAATTTATAAAAGAGCTGATTATGCTTCTCAGTATTAATTAGGTCTATACTCAAACCAGCACTGAGACTTGGAGCCTTGACTACAGCTTGAGAGCGCTTCATTCTTTATCTATAATAATAATAATTAAATAACTTTGCTTTGATGAAATGTTTTCAGTCTCCTTCAAGATTTTTTAATTAACTCTATAAAGCAGAATCTGAATCATAGCTCTTTTGGGAAGCATTTTGGGAGCAGTAGTCTTCATGAAGTTAAAAGCCGGAGATTCCTCCTATGCAGTCTGTGGCTCTGTCACACTCAGAGCTCCAACCTCCACAGCAAGTAGGTCTGTAAGGGAATTTTCCCTTAAAATTTTCATCAAGGGAAATTAACAAGCCCTGGGGTTTTTTCAATGTAAAAAAAAAAAAATAATAAAAAAATAAAAATCAAAGCTCCTTGCTTTGCACATCTTTTCCCCCACCGAAAGAAGGCAACATCAAACCTGTGGCAGTAAATGAATAACCTTCCCAGCTTCCTGCATTTAAGAGAGGAAAAAGCCACTACCATTTTCCACACCCCACACGGGGCCTCCCGATGGCAGCCCCTGCTGCATGGCTGCCTCTGGCAGGAGGACAGGGCTCCTGGCCCTGGATCCCTGGTGGTTCAGCTGCCTACATGTGAGGACAGGAGGGGGAAATCTCTCAGAGAGGATCCCCTGCCCGGGTACCCTCTCCAGTTTGTCAGTGAGAGACCAGAAATACCCCTTTTTTTGGGGTGTGACGGCCAAACTCTGCTGCCCTCAGCCCAC
>NW_010304255.1:82512-87996 GCF_000700745.2 Antrostomus carolinensis | reverse complement strand
GCTCCAGATCTGGCCGTGCGGTCCCGTAGCGCGTGGCTTTGGTTACAACTCAGGCTTTCAGAAAGCGTCAGGGTGTAGGTTTAACTAAGATTATTGTGTACCTGCAGTTTATCGACACTAAAACGCTGCTACTCTAATGCAAGCGGGCTTCTGGGCTTGTAAAAGCCTACAGCTGGGTAGAAATGCTGGAGAGCTTAGACCAGGATCCTGTGAGTGCTGAAGAGCCTGGGGGGAAAGAAAAACAACCCCCTTGACTTGAGATCCAGCTATTTCAGCAGATGCACCTTTATCAAAGCGGTTTGTGTGTCTCCTCGTTTGGCTTTCATAGCGCAGCTCAGCAAAGGGGAGGCTCAAACCCGACGTGCACTTGGGAAATGAAGCGGAAAAAAAGTCAGTTCTCATGTTCAGCTTTTGAAGAAAATTATTGTTGGACTGCTGGTGTAAAACTGCTTTACTGTTCCTTCTGTAGCTAAATGTGAAGAGTGCTCTGTGTTTATCAGAGAGGTGTGACTGCTGGTGTCTGGATACCTGCTTGAAGTGCCCTGGCATTCTCACCAAGTGCTTTGCTTGCTTAATGTACAGTAGTTGTAAAAATTATATTAGTGCTTCTATTAAAATATTAGGAAAAAACGCTATTATTAGTAACAGATTCTTAAAAGATGCTCAAAGGTAGCTTTCAAATTTGGACAGAAAACAAAAAATCTGCTTCTAAACAGATGGTCGAGAGGTTTCTTACCCTCTTACGTAATGCTAATGTAGTCAGGATGATGGTAGGCATAGCTGGAGCTGTATCATAAAGAGTATTGCTCTTGTGTCCCTTTACAGCTGTAATAATTTAAATGTTAATCCCACAGCACGGTGAAGTAAAAAATTGTGGAACTTTCAATGCGAGTAACTCCTTTTACATCCAGAAAGAGACATATTTTGGTTTTCCACCCTCTGTGTAAGCAGCATTAGAGCTATTTTGGACCAGAATATTTGCAATTACTGAAACTTAAATGTCTTTCATATGGTAATGGAAAGTTAGTAAGTTGTATGAATAAGATTTAGTGTGATGATAGCGTCGCAGTTGTAAGCAATGTTTGGGGTTTTTTTTAACAGCTTTCCATATTCTTAAACAGTACTGAAGTACCTGCTCTCCAGAACTATGTCCATTTTTTCCTGAAGTAGTATGCTTTGTTCCCATCATTTCTGCTTGTAGCTGTATCTCTTTCCAAAACTTGGAGTATTTGAAGCTTTTTCAGATTTTCTTAAGACTTTTTTTTTTCCTATTTCCCCTACGTGTATATGCTTAAGTTATTTTTAAATACAATTTTAGGATTATACAAAACTTCTGGAAGAGAATTTTCAGGGCTGCTCATTGTTGTTTCGATCTGTAGTTTATTTATTATGAATTCTGACTTTAAAAAGACTTTGTAGTTAAAACACTACAATTGATTTCTGTAGTCCTGCAAACGATTTCTGTAAATGGTCTGCTGTTCTTTTACTGTTTGTGCCAGGAGAAGTAACTTTAGCTTAAAAGCAAAGCAAAATCTGTTTCTGAAATTCTGAAGAATACTTTTTTTCCCACTCTTTGCAGTCTTTCCCAGCTCCCTCACGCCACAGCTGTTGCTGGTGGGTCAGTTCGTGTGCCAGCTTGGCAACACTGGTTCCCCAGTGCCCATGTGTAGTGTGAGCTGTGGTCCTGGCACGGTGACATCTGGAAACTCCCTGTCACAGGATCTGCAGTTCCTGAGCCAGCCTGTGACGCAGGAAATGAACTCATGGTGTCTCAGGTTCAGGATGGGGCAGCTTCTCAACCTCTCGGGCTGTGGAGAAGGATGGAGGGGCTGAGGTGGCTTTTGAAACACTTGCTACAAAATGGAGGAGGGGAAATTTCCCTTCTGAAAATCTCTTGGGCTGCATAATTGTCTGGCACATGGTAAAAGTACTTGGACTGCTGAAAATCTGCTTGTTAAAAGGGAGACATTTGTTGAGAAAATGAGTTTTTATAGACTGTGCAGAAAATAAACTGACTGTAAGGGCTTTTCTCAAAAATAGGAGCTACTTGGTATCAATCCTTGAAGTGAAGCAGTTGCATTAGTAAGTGCATCACCTAAACTGGTGTGCTGATAAAATAAGAATTCATCTTTTTGAAGATGAAATATATACTATTAAAATATACGTTAAATACTTGAAAAAGAAGTGGAAAGGACAGAGAAGGCTTGTTCTAGTAAGGGTCTGTATTTTGTATAGTGAAAGCTTTTCAGGGAAGACCTAGTGGTTAACAGCTGAAGTGGAAAAGCAAGAATCAGGGCATTGAAAGAAACCAAGCACCACGTATGAACACATAGGAGTAAGAGCTAGGGAATTTGAAAAATGTCTAGCTGAGAGCCAAAGTGGAGATCAGCAACCATAAAACATTAAAAAGCTGCTTGACTTGCAAAGACCATTGCAATGATAGATAACTAGACGTCTCCCATAAAACCCAATATCAAACACCAGGCACCACCTGTTACTCCTGCGAGTGCTGAGAAAAAGCAAAGATAGAAAGAATTTTGGTGATGTGAAGGAGGAGAAACCCCCCCACTTCAGAGTGACTGTGCACAAGCTGGCACAGCACGTGAAGTCTGGAGAGGATTAACTGGGTACAGACTGAGACCGTGTAACCCATTTGCCACATTAAAAAACTGTAGCATCTTAAGGGACTGTGTAAGTCCATTTTAACATTTCATTTGGAAGGAGACATAATAGGTAGTACTGGGACTGATAAATGTTGCTTATTTCAAGAATGCACTACTTTTAGAGTCCAACTGTTTTAGATGAACTTTTGACATGAAAAGACACTTTTGTTACTTCAGACATCATGTTCATCTCAGAATGGTGATGCTTTGTAGCTGACAGGTCTACAAGGTTCAGCTGGCTGAGTGGCGTGATGCTGACTACAGCTGAAACGCTGTAGATAATTTTAAAATTAAATTTGAGTTTGTTCTACTTTAAATTAAAAATCTGAAGTTTTATAACCAGCTTATTTTATTGTAAGGTAGAGATTTGTGGTGGGTTTTTTTATATGTGGTTTTTTGTTTGTTTGCTTGTTGTTTTTTTTTCTTATATGGTTAAAACAGTCCTCAACATTTAGCTGTTTTCTGTTGTCTTCTAAAGATCTATAAATTATCTATACTAATGTACTAGGTTATGCTAAATTTCCACTACATCATTCCTTCCTGAATTTGCACTTCTGTCATTCTCAATTGCAGGTATTACGAGTCCAGATGGTATTTGTTGAGCCAATATTTTTTTTAAGTTTAGTTGGGTTTTTTTGTTTTGTTTTGTTTTTAAAGAAGCCTTAAAGCAAAGAAAAATTCTTTCAGTTGCAGCCAAAGGAACAGGTGAACTCAATCCAAGTCTAAAAAGTACATGCTAGTTAGGGAACACCAAATCCTACATAGTTTCAGTGTGGTACAGCATTACTGTGTTTCCTGAAGGACTTGCAATGCAGATGGCAGATGTCTGCTGGGTAAACCGTGTTCATTGTTAGCTCCACAAATAATAGAGAGATTACTCCATAAAACTGTCATTAAGTAACAGTGCCTCTACAGACCGTGGTACTTTCCAGATATGACACTCTTCCAAGCTGTTGTTTTGAACTGCATGACTGAAGTGCTTTCTTAGCAGTTTCTATTATCGAGCTTGCAGTAATTAAAGATAATTCCAGTTTTCTTTCCTTAGCAGTCCAGCTGGCATAATTTCTAAATGGATGTGTTAATGTTTAAAATACTGTGTGTCCAGCTAGAGGTGGACACCTACATGTGATGTATTAAATATGTAGGTTAACCCTTTTTCTAATTGCATTTGATCTTCTGTTAAGTAGGGCTGTTCTGTATTAAAACCTGTATTATTTACAACCTCATTATTCAGAATACCTGTCCATTGCTTCAAAAACTTCAGATGTAAATTGGAATAGGTCTGAAAACCCCCGCTGTGTAGGAGAGTACTAAATCCTAAAGCATTCTGAGGAATGCAGCAAAAATAAACTTTTAGCATTGAAAGAAGTCAGAAATCTCAAAGACTGCATTTGAAAAATTCTTGGGTTTAATTTTTTTTGCATGATGAACAGCTTCTTTGTTTTCTGAGGTCCATATGTTATTAAAATCTTGCTGTGCTTTTACTGGTTGCGTTTAACTTGCCTGTTTGTGCATCCTCTAAAGGAGAGGTTCTCAGTTAACTGTTTCCTTGGGCCATTACATCTCACAGTAAGTTCCCAGTTGCTGCAGTTGTGGTAGGGGAGACAAAATACAGAGAAATAAGAATATATACGAAGAATATGGTTTCGGTGCGATAGCAGCAGGTAAAGTTTTGCTCTCAGTGAAGTGGCATTCATTTGTGTAGAGTGTGACACAAATAGTACATAATTTTTCATACCCTCAAATGTGAGTGAAACAAAACTTGGATAACATTAGACTTGTCAAGTGACATCAACCATCTTACATTTGTTTAAAAAGAGAAAAGCTACCAAACCAAATGAAAAGATACAGCCCAACTTATATTCTAGAGAAGCTGTTTGAGTCCTAGTTCTTCTTAACTGAAATTGAATAAAATATTTAATCAGAGGGCTACCGAAGCATACAAAGTAGTCTTGTTTACTTTAATATGACATTGAAAGAGCTTGAAGGTAAGCAGGTGCTTCCATTGCCTTGCTCAAAGACTCCATGAAAATGGACAGAACTTAGTAGCTTCTCAAGGCTTAGGAGGAAAGAAAGAATCAACTTGATCTGTTAAAATTTATATAGATTAAGATAGTTTGTGAATAGCCTGTTCAGAAGGAGAATAAAGGCAGAATTACATGTTGTGGTACTGATGATGATCTTTGGCTTTTCTTTGAATTTACCAGTTTCTAAAGAGTCTTTCTGAAGATTGTGTTTAAAGTGAAAGACATGCAGGTAAATATTACATCTGTTGAAAATAAAGCATTTTCTCTTTGATCATGTTAACTGAAGGCTGCTGGGCTGTCTGGAACAAATGTTAGAATTCCTGTGCTGATGTTCACGAGGGGGGCACAGACACACTGAAGGTCCCAAGCCTGTGTGTCTGTGCTGGGATTGCCCCACTCCCATGGGCACAAGTTGGCGTGCATCTCTGTCTGGCGTCCGTGTAAATGCGTGGTTTCCTTTATAAATTGATTTGAAACAGCTACTAAAAATTCGTCGTGCTATCTCAATTGCTGCCCATTGCAGATGTCCTGGGTTTAAAGCAAAAAGGATGGTGCATCTGTCTTGACAGGCTAGATATTTGCAGTATCTCCATGTTTTATTTTCAGTTATGATAGCAGTCTGTGGAACAGTAACTTTGATCCGTGTACAGCAGTTTCAAGCGATGGTATGGATGTGTCAAACTGACTTAGAAACAGAAATGTAACAACATCACCATACAGCCTGTCTCTTATATGAGTGAATGTGAAAATAAGCAGCCAGGAAGGCCTAAAATGCTGCCAGACAACTTGAGAGG
>NW_010304255.1:15976-82283 GCF_000700745.2 Antrostomus carolinensis | reverse complement strand
AGGAATGTGTGGAATTGGAGACTGGAAAAAATACAGTCGTCAAGCAGCATATTCTTCTGTTCTGAGCGGTTATCTAAATGAAAGTGATTTCCCAGGGCATCTGCCTCTGCACATGATCTAGAACAAATAGCAGAGGATTAATTTTTGTTTCAGAAGTGAAGGATTTAGCCATGTCTAGGGGAGGTGCTGCACGGGGGGGCTGCTGGGGGTAGCATTCCACTCTGTAGAGCACTTTCTGCTCAGAATTAGCATTCAGGCAATTAAATAGCTCAGCTGGCTGGGTAGGCTTAGCTCTCTGAGCACTCAGCAAAGGTATGGGGGAAGAAAATGAGTTAGAAACTTCCTTGCTTATCTGTCTTAATCTGTATGTTGTGTCTTTCTGCGAAGTTCGGTGTCTGTAATGCAAGCCTTGCAATTTGGCCTTGGAATGTTGCTGATTAAATTCAGTGTCAAAAAGGTAACATTAAGTTAGCCAACGCAGTTGTAATGAACTGATTTTGTTTTTTAAGCAAGTGTTGATTTGTTCTTCTGAATAGTACTTAATTAGTGTTCTTTCTTCCTTGTTCTCCTTTCTCCTCCTCCCCATGTAGCTTGGGAAACAAATTCTTATCTAAGTGTGATGTTTGACCTTTTGTGTTATCAAAATAATAATCTCCAACTTACTTTCAAAGCTTATTAAAACACAATTATAGTTAACATGGGAGAAACTGGTTGCTATGAGCACCTCAGACAAGTTTTGATTTTTGAGCCAAACCCCTCAATCACCTTTCCAGTGTTAATAGTTTTCATTTATTTACATTTTACTTGAAAAAGACAAGACTTCAGAAGAAAATCTTTAATATCCTTTATTTACAGCACAGTGCATTTCTTAACTGCCTTTGGAATATGTGTCACTCAGAAAGAAGCATGAGCTTCTCAAGCAGCAGTAATTGAATCCTGGGATTATCTTTTTTTAAGCTTGGGAAAAACATGTGGTTGTATTCTACCTTAGAATCATGGGATCATAGAATCATTTAGGTTGGAAAAGACCTTTAACACCATCAAGTCCAACCAACTAACACTGCCAAGTCCACCACTAAACCATGTCCCTAAGTGCCACATCTACATATCTTTTAAATACCTCCCAGGTGTCTTTTTTAGTATTTGTAACAGTTCATATTGAGCTTCTGCTAAAGACCCAGTCTACCATCCAGAAATTTTGACAGATGTCTGATGCAGTGGCTTGATTTATTTAAATAAGACATTTTAATTTCTTCAAAAATACAAATTTGCCTTGTTTTCTCCTCGAAATTGGACATAGGAAAGGAGGTTACTGAAAACAGCATATTAATGATTATTAAACAATTTTTACTGTGTTGTCTTGTCTCCTGCTGGCTTTGAAAGACACAAGCGAATTGCAGGACAAGGCGTGGGTGATTACACAGTTTATACTGAAATCTGTTTTCATAAATAGTGGCTATTACTTAGTCTTGGGCAAAATGATCTTGTTCCTGTGCATCTCAACCATTGCTTGTTAGCTGTGACCCAGAGACTGTCAAAAGTCTATTCATTTGACTTATGTTTTGGTTTAACTGAGCTACAGTAATAATGTAACTTCACTCTTTAACTTTTTGTTGAACAATGAAAGTCCTTCAAAACATTCCTGACTCTGTGTGAGTCCTTTCCATTTCCCTGTGTTGTGAGAGGTGAAGATGGGAGAGGAACTTTACTCATTTCAATCTAGTGTTATTTCTGAGTATCTGAAAACACTGCAGCTCTGTAAACTTTGCTTTATGTGTTTCTTCAGGAACATCGCGTAGCCATCAAGAACTTGGAGCATGGCTATGAGCAACGTCAGTGACTCTGTGGTTCTGAGCAATGGCAGCATCTTGTCAAGTGCTACTGGCCCAGGTATCGTTGCAGCTAACGACGGAGATGTCGCGGTCCAACAACTCTCATCCAAGGAAACATCAAGAACAAAAGCAAGTCCAAACGGCTGCCTGCAACTTAATGGTACAATCAAACCATCCTTTCTGCCTTTAGACAACCAAAGAACTCAGCAGATGTTATCGCAATGCTGCCACCCTTGTCCATACCATCATTCTTTAAGTAGCCATAATAATAAGCAAGAATGTCATTCAGTGGTTGGCAGCTCAGCACCATCTCCTATGACTTCGTGCTGCATGCAGCCACATACTGAATATTCAGCATCTATTTGCCAAAAACACACCCCCATATATCAGCCTGCCTGCTGTCTTCAGCCCTCCCCATCCTTCTGCCTTCACCATCAGTGGCCTGACCATTTTCAGCATCAGCCTGTGCAGCAACATTTAGCCAGGATAAGGTAGGCACTTTGTATTATTTCTTAGTTCTGAGTATGGGTAACCTTTTCCGTAACTATTTCATTTTCTTACAGAAGTAGAAGACGAAAAAGGAAAATGAGCCAGGCTTCTTCCCCAGTATTTTTACAAGTTAATCTGTTAATCTTTGATGCATTACCAACTTTTTACCTTTCCCCCCCCCCCCCACCCACTCCCAGAAGAAATCAAGTCAGGAAACTGAGCTAGCTGTGCTACATGAATATTTGTGAAGTGAATTAGTTCTTTCTGGGGAAAAAAAGGCTGCTTTTTCTTCTTGGGGATTGTTTGGAGACTCATTAGCTCTTTCAGAAGACACAGTGTACACCTGTATTGTGTGAAACGCCAATACAGAGTTAGCTAAGAAAACACTGAAATAATTGGTATGTCTGCATAGTCTAATCAAAACCCATATTTCCTTAAAAAGATGCATTGAAAAACACTTTCAACAATTCTATTTCTAAGTGTACTGGGTGGTTTTTCTTTGTCAGGTCTGCTGGTTCAGTGATTTGTCCCCGTCTTTTCAGTGTACATGTCTTCTAAACTTCAAAGTTGTGCTCAGATTGAATGATTTTGGGATTGTTCCAGGTTTTAATCCTCTCTGTCCTTCACTTCATCTGAACTTGCCTCTCTATATTTGTTAGCTTTGGAGTTCCAGGGACAGTAGTCCCAGCTACAAGGAGTAACAATCACAAGGAAAATCTTCTACAGCCTGCTATTCCTGGGCAAAACCAGTCAGTCCAAGAGGCAATTTCTAAAAAGAAAACCAGAAAAACAAAAAAACAAGTTCCCCAATGCAGTAAGATACTTCTAAGCTTTTTATGCAAGGTTATTTTTTTTTCTGAGTTGCAATTGGGCCAAACTGGATGAATTTTCACTGGGGTAATAAAAGCTACCCTTCTACTTGTCATCCACCATCTGCATCCTTGCTCAAAAACTTGGAGCTACAAGTATTTCTCAGTCACTTATAATGATTTTGTCTTGATGAAATGTATGAACTAATTTTAAACTGCTGAGAATATGAGACTGGGACAAATATGTAATATGGAAAAAGTCAAACTGAATAAAGCTTTTTTCCTTAAGGTGAAAGCAGATGAAAATAAGGATAGTAATACAAAGTGCAAATCAGCTTTCCCCTGCCAGTTATTCATCTTACAAATGGAAAAAATCATAGTTATTGGAACTGCTTACAATCAGACATGTTTTTTCCACCTCATACTTGTTGAAATGTTAAGTAAAGAGGAAAACTTTTATATAATTTTATATGAGGGGCATGCAGGAGGTTGATCCATTACAGAATCAGTCAGTCGTACTTTTCAAACTGTCAAAATGGGTACACTAGTTTCACTGCTTTTCTCCCTGAGCAGCAGGACTGTTAAACTTCATCTGTATTCCATAGTCGGAAAGGGAGCAAACGTGATCCATAACCTGGGTTTCTGTTCTTACTCCAGAAAAAAAAGAACAGTGAAAAGTTCTTCCGGATATGGTAAAATAATGTTTTCCATAGCACTTCACAAATACAAGGACTTTGCTTGAACTGCTCTGATTAGGATCTTGAGATGCTTTTTTTTTCATCTTGCATTTCCTCACCATGGTGTGCATTTGTACATATATATATTTAAGTTATAAATAATTATTTGTGGGAAATGTTCATCTTACTGTTAGCAGTTAAATTAAGGATACAGTCTGACCTTTAAAGCATCTGTAGTTATTAACTCAACTAACTGCATTAGCATATTCTACATATCCCTTTCAGACAATTACTGTTTCATTTCTGGCCTTCCTTCTAGCTAAGGTAACTGAATTTTCTCAGTGAGAAGATGCTTGCTTTATGCCTCATAGGTCAGCAAATTAAATAAGTCCCATCTTCCAAAAACCACCTACCTTCTGGTTGCTGTCGCCTGTTCTTTTAGCTCTAAACATGATCAATAGGACTTGGGTCTCATGCCATGTTGGGGCAGCTGGATTTCTTGTGTAAGTTTTAACTCCTTACACCGTCTGTGGCTGCATTAATGGACAGTGCTTACATTTAACTGTTATCATTTGTGTTATTGGCATGGAACCAAAGACTGAATAGTCTACAAGGTGTGTCTAATGTTATAGTCCTCTGTTGCATTGTGAATCTAATTTATCATGATGTGAGGCCATTGCCAATGAAGACGTGCTAGTAGATGGTAAAAACAGGGAGCAGCTGGATGCAGCCTTGCAGGTGGATGGTTACATGCTCAGGAAGAAACGTTCTGGCTTGTTGGTAGTTACTTTGCAGTGTTGAAGAGAATAAATGGTAACTGTATGTTAATTTTTGGCATGCTCAGATAACTTTCTGTACACAAACGAGTAACACTTTTATGTGTGTGATATTTTTACATGATCTCTGTTCCACACTCTAACTTTATTCTATTTTGAGCCTATAATCTGCACAACAGCTTCTTCTCCAGATATTTTTCTTGCAAGGCTAATTGGAAATCATCCAGCTTTGTAATATGTGTATGTTTTAACAGGGTTATTTGAAATGCAAGTTCTCATACAATACATTAATTAAATTCAAGTATATAGTCAAACTAGCTTTCATTTTGGTTCTTTGTATTTTTAAGAATTGCATTCAGATATTGTTATAGTTTTAAGTTTAAGAAGGGAGGAAAATGTGATTAGATAGAGGGAGGTGAACACTCTTTGTAAAGTGTATCTCGCAGCTCTGGGCAGGTAACCAATTGCTTCAGCGTGACAGGTTTTGTCAGGTTTTGAAGCCCAAGGCTTAATATTCATCAGTGACCTAATATTAAAGGAATGTGGCTCTGGTATATCATTGCAGATTGGAGTGTATAAAGAAGACAGACTGAAATAATGTCTCACTTGTCCTATCCTCTTAAAGCATCTGGCTGGATCTGAAACTTCATAATGTATTCAACTTTGAAGTTTAAACTAAATTATATGGAAATGCCATCTATACACTATGACTTGGATGTATGGGCAACTGGTAATTTTTTTTTTTAGATTGGTGAAAAAGACTTGTAGCATAAAATAAAATATTTTTAGTGTTTGCCAGTTTAGAACGTGATTGTGACAAAAAAGTATTGTAAAAGTAGGTAAAATAGATCAACTGTTGGTAGTAATGATTCTGATGATTTTAGATATTTTTCTGAGGTTAGAAGATCTTGAGCAAAGTTTTTTTTGTGTGTTATTTTGTGCACGTATTTAAGATGTAATTCATTCAAACATATTCCCACATCATTTTATAGTGGACATAGTATCTTGACTGCACAAACACTCCCTGTGAAATCCCATCTGTCTCTCCGTATCAGAAAGCCATTGTCTGGGGACTTGATCTGCTTTCTGACAGTTTCTAAACTTACCTGTTTGGAGCATGGTATGATTAGTTCTTCTTTTCAGGTACTATTGGAAGATTTTTCCATGAGCACCTTTGGAGGGCTCATGTTGAAGTAACCCTTTCAGACTGAAGGCATTTATGTATCTTGAGAAACCTGTGGGGCTCAGAGCCACTGGGAAGGTGGGTATTTATTGCCTCCTTTGCTGCCATCTGCTTCTGTGATCATCAGCAACCTTCAGCGAGCAGAGAGGAGAAATGAGGAAGAGGAAACACGTAAGGCTGTTAGTCTGAAGGAAGGAAGTGGAAGAAGCGTGGAGACTAATGCTTCACAACTGGAAGCACCGAGTTAGGAGTCACTAGGGAAGAATAAAACTGTGCAGCTCAGCAGCATGTTTAGTGGGATGAAAGGATGATAAAATCAGTAATAAGGGGTTGCATATTCTAGCAGAACTTTTACATTTCTTTCACTACATGAAAGAAGTGTAAAACCAGAAAACTCTTAAAATCGTTCCTGATACCTTTCAAAATATGTATGCATGTACCTAGGAGCAGAAGAGGAAGAAGGTGCAGAGATCATTTAGTAAGTTGTCTCAGGGATGTGAAAAGCATTCGGTAACAGTGGGGTGCATGGCTGTTGTCTCTGGTACCACATGGAATTGCTTCTCTCAGACTTGTATGTGAACTTTTTAATGGGAAAACACCAGTTAGAAGCTACCTGTATCCTTGCTAGTCTTGATGCCAACACTTTTGGAATCTCTTTTTGGTGGTACAGCTTAGAAAACTTAGGTCTATGGACTTGGAGACAAAAGGTAGGGGAGAAGAGGTCAGGGAACTGCAAAAGAACCGATGGTACTGCTGATAAGGAAACTACTTCAAACTGCCAGTGCGTGTAGTGCTTGTGCTTCTGCAATATTGAACCAATAAATTCATGCAAGTACTCTTTGCTCAGAGTAGACCTGCTCTGTATCACCTACCATTATTTACATTTCAAGACCATACTGTTAATGCTTTTGGCTAAAGCAGATAAGTAAAGAGATCTGTTCTCAAAAGCAACTGAATTCTCTCTGGTAAAAAAGACAGAATAAAAGGACATGTGGGATGATCTCTCCGTGATCATGCAGTCATCCTAAGCTAGAAGATGAAAATAAAATCAGTTTAAAGCCTCACAGAATCATTAGTTTGGCTAAGATTTAAGACTTTGGGATATATGTAAATTGCTTCTCATCCCCCATCAGCCTAGTTTGGAGGTTTTAGCTCCCAAAGCTTAGTTTGTTTGAATTGCTGGATTCAAAGTTTTCACTTGCTAGACCATTTTGTATTCTAAACCAGGCAAAAACTGTAGTACTTCAGAGTCAGGAAACTGTTAAAGCGTTAATATCTTTAGACTTATTGTCCATCTTTCAGTGAGATTTAAGCCTTCTTTGGAACTGTTTTGCTATTGCAGATTTATGTGACGGCTCTGGGATCCTGAGTTCTGCTGTATCTCAGAGTTCTGTGCCACGGGGCTTAAACAGTATTGCAGACATACTTAGATACTTACACTTTAATTAATACTTTAAAAAGGAGATATATAAAAATGAAAAAGCTGTGAAGTGAGGATAGACCATTATAGCTGCCTCTTACCCATTTTATATTTTCCTTCTAGTTATTTGGCATAAAGATTAGAACGAGAAAGAAATAAAAAGCTCTTGTTTTTTCAAAAAGCAAGGGAATGTTTGCCAAATACCAGTCTTAATAACAAGACTTTGTTATGAAACAGCTCCCTGCTTGATTCCAGGAAAAGGATAATTGTTATCTAGTACATTCTGCATGTCTTGCAGAGTTGATTATACATATACATGTGTATACAATATTTTCAAATATTCTCATTTCAGCCACATTAACTGTTCACAAGAACTCCTACATGAAGTATTTTAAATAAAGTATTTTCCACCTATCGAAATATTTTCCATTTTGAAAATTGTTAGCTTCTGCTGTATTTGATGCATAAAAAGACACTTTTGTTTTTGCTTTTTACATCAAATGTGTACTGATGTCTTTTATACAAAATACATATGCATATACTGTGTAACAGATTAATAAGAGAATTACTTCCTTCCTTCAGGAAGAATAAAAAATAGATCTCTTGAAAAAAATCCTTTAGGTAAGATCTTGAAGGTTGTTTCTGAAACTTTTTATCAACCTTTAGCAACTAAAAGACAAAAGCTGTTACCATCGTTTCATTCAATGTTCAGGATATTGCAAATATCTTGATTTGTGCTGTAGATCAGGAGTTCCTGTGTGTTGGTAATTTGTATGGAAGTAATACAAATTCTGACTCAATTTTCATTTAAGCCACTTATTCTATGCTAAAATAGGAATTCTTCATCCAATGGTTTCCCAGAATGAAGGGACTGGAGGCACATGGGAACCATAAACGAGATGTTCCCTTTCATGTTGCAGCATTAACAGCCCAGTGGCATACTTGGGGATTTTAATGTAGTTGAGGAAAGGAAAGGGAACGTGTAGATGTGAGATTCTCTGTTATGCATGTGTTAAGAGCAGCTTTCCCTGCAATCAGCCAAATTGGTTGTTTTTCTTTCTCTGAAATAATTTTTCATGGCAGTCAATAATTTGAGCTGTACTAATTTTGCTCATTTTACTAATCTTTACTTTTAGTCTTACATTATCACTGAGTGTGATACCTTAAGAGGTTTATTCTGGTTTTATTAATTCATTTAGTCTTCCATTATAATTATTGTGCATTGTTGCCTATGCAGACAACATACTGCACTTTCTATTAGCCTTGCGCAGAGCTGAAAGCAAAGGGCTGACAGGCAGAGGCTGGAATACAAATAAAAAATGCCATTTATAATTCAGTGGCTGAACAAATTAAAAATAACACGCCTAGAAAAATATTAAGTGCACTTAAAAAACCCCCTCATTCATTAGGCAGGACAGGAGATTTTTTTCAGGCTTTTAATTGTATTAATTAAGCATTAGTATTTGTCTAGAGTTCAGATTACTTTGAAGCAATCATTTTTGTAATAGGAAAAAGAGACTTGGAAGGTTCTTGCTCTGGTCTGAGTGCAACTGAGTACCAGCCTGGACGTATTTTGACCTTTCATCTCTGTCACTTACAAACTCCAGGTTCTGTGTGTGCTTGAAGATGAATTTCCTGTGCCCTGTATCCCTCACCTTTCCTTGAACAACAGAAGAGCTAGTATTTAACTAGCAGTCTGCTGGGCCTTTGAACTATGGTCTTCAGAAGACTTAAAGCTGATAATGTGAGGGAAATGGTAAAAAACATGGGTGCTTTCTTTTGTACTAAATTGACTGGAAAACCAGCATCAGCTGTGTTCATTCTTGAAGAGGACTAATCGGTGTGGTTTTGGAAATGTCTTTTAAAGGGAAGCAGTTACATACATGTATTTAGGAAAAAAACATGTCAGAACAGTCAAAATGACAGCAGTTTTTTGCAATGCTTTGACCATGTGTAGTTGTTCTCATGCACTTTTAATTTAATAGTAGGTTATGATAAGGTTCAAATGTGAAACTAGACAACACAGACAACAAAGAGCAAATGTCTAAACTAAATGTGACCAGTGACCTGATTTTCAGCGCTCTTAAAGAGATGAGATTTGAAAGATTTGGGTATTTCTACTTAAAAGTTTTCAGCTTCCCTTATGATGGGGAAAGTGCAGAATGAGGAACATTGACTTTGGAAAGCTCTTTGTAATTGTCTCTGTCACTAGCTCCTTCCAAAATCACTTGTTCTTCCTCTCTGATGATATTTCAATGTCTTCTTCATCTCCTAGTAAGTAATAATTGATGTGCATGCTTTTAAGTAGTCAGTGGTGCTTGAACAGTAAAACAAAACAAAAAAACCCACACACAATGCAAGAAGGAAATACACAGGGTGGCTCATCAATTTGGCATTCATGTTGCTACATTAAGATTGCTGTGAGATTTTTGCCCAGGATATGTGCTGAATAAAGAAATCTCTTAAAGCCTTGACTATCAATGCAAAAAAGAAATGAGATGATACCTATAACAGATCAGTACAGGTAAGGGAAATTAGAGGTAGAAATCCTAAGTTATCAGTACTGATCATATTTCAGAAAGCCTAGCCTCTCTACTTGGAAATTAATTTGATGGTGTGTTGGGGTTTTGGGGGGGGGGTTTGTTTGTTTGTTTAATTAAGTCATAAATAGATGAATGTACTGGACTAGAAAAGCTTACATGCATCACTTCTCCCACTTTCCCAGTATTTCCTGTGATGTTAATGGGATACCTTTCTGTAAAATTCTTGTATTACGTTTCCAGTTTGTAGGATGTTTAGTTCATTCAGTCAAGTGGATAAACTTTTGCTAACTTTTTGCTGAACATTTATGATTATATTAAATCTGTTTTATAGTCTGTTTAATCTTGCAGTGCTTTTTGGGAGCCTGGGCGACAGTACTGAAAACCTTTAAATGTTCAGTAAATATTCCCTTTTTTTGCTTCCTTCTTACTGAGCAAACAAAGCAAATTTAATCCTGGGAGGTACAGAGATGATGTTGTATTATATATGTACAATTTTTCGTCTATGTTAGCATAAGCTAACGAGCCTTCTTCGTGTAATTACTTAGTAAATCCTTTTAAATCTTGTGTGTTGAATATACATTTGGTTTAGATAATTTAAAAATTGTAACATTCAAAGTGACTAAATTCACAGACATTGGAACAGCAGCTCAACACTGAAATGTTTGAAGTTAAACACTTTGCTTAATTTAGAAAAAAAAATGCTCAAGTAACAGTATTTTCATTTGCTGCAAGAGATTAAATATGGAGAAAGATAAAAACTAGCATTTGTCCATATAGTCAGTCTAATAATTTGAAGAAATTATAAGGGCTTGTAGTCTGTCTTCAGTAAAGCTCTCTGGTCAAAGGAGGTTTTCTGAGAGCAGAAATGAACCCCCTGATGACTTACATTCACAAATTCTTACATCTGCACAGGAAGGAAGACTGAAGCATGTAGAAGTTGAAGCGTGATATATGATAGTCTGAAGTCTCCCTACTTCAGAGTCAAACCTACATACGCTTAAAGTCAATCATTAATGCCTATAAGAACATGGATTTCAGCCTTCATGGAGTAATGCCTTGATAAAAAGAGGTGCTCTTGTACATCTCTTGTCATTCTCTTTGGTATCATGGGATGGAGTTTTTCTTGTGTGTATGTTGTGATTTCTTGGGTCATGTTAATTTCCTGTATGTCAAAGAAATACAAGATGTGACCATGACCTTGCATTGCTCTCTTCAACTGGGAAGTGTAATAAAAACAGCTTTGAAATAAAATATTTCTAAGGAAGGAACTTTTTGCCAGTAAAAATGCTGAAAGTTACTCTAGTCATCATTTAAATCCCAGAACATATCTATTAATTTCATTGTAATTACCGAGAAAAGAAAAAAAGACTAATGGTTTTAGACTTGTGAAGGATCTTGAAATAATATTAGTCTGCTCCAAATTAGCTGTTGGCCTGTTTTCAAATAATGATTCATGGTGGTATTTTACTAAGCCTTTTTTATTGTCTTGAATAGTTCAGAACTTTTGTTTAACTTGCCAAGCAGTTCTATATGTGGTCTTGCCCTTAGTGCTTCAGAAGTGAAAGGAATATATATAGAAAGCTTCAATTAAAGCTTTTGAAGAAGAATAGACTTTAAATTATGTATAAACTTTGCCATTCAAAGCTGGGACAATCCAGTTTAAATATGTTTGGCGGTTTTCTTACTGACAGTTTGAGAACTGTGTTTAAAAGTGGCTACACTTATTGGGGAAAAGGTTTGGGAAAGAACAATACAAGAAATATATTGGGTCTATGTTATTTGTTTCCTTCATACACTGTCACATTTTCCAACAGAGATTATTTACTTCCTGTTCAAGGCAAGTGAACCAGGTAGATGCTATTAAGGAAAAGAGCCAGCTTTCCTAGCAGTTGATAATATTTAGTCAGTTGTTGAAGATGGAAGAGGGAAGGCATTAGAAGTCATTATTGCAAAAATGAGGTTCTAAGGAACCTTAAACTGAAAACTTTATAAGTAAATCCTGGGCCCCTATGTGTATACCATCCGTATGGAGCTGCGAGGAAAAGGAAGAAGGGGTGGAAAAACCAAATCCCAAGCCTTGGCAATGTTTAGAGGAGCATTTCAATTTTAAGTTGTCTGTATGCTATAAATTTATAGAAGTCTTAATTTTAGCATATAATGAATCATATTGGCATCCTAAACTTATCGAAATAACTTCTAAATGAAAATACATATGTATAGGGTGTCAATATGATTGCATTGACCTTTTCCTATCTCTCTTGACTTGATGGAAACATTTTTCTGTTGTATGTTGCTATGAGCCCCAAGTTTGTGATTGGGAGATGTCAAAACTAGCTGTTACTTTTTTGAAGTAGGTTAGGAAAGTCTAATATTGATTTCATAGCAGAAAGAAAGTGAGCAAAATGTTGGTTTAGTTAAGTATATGGGGTTTGCCACTGATGTTCAGGAATCTGTTTTTACTCAGTGTGTACCCTGTAGGTCAGTGAAGCATACACTTTTATGCTGAATTTAAATCAGACAGAGCAAGAATCGCTCGGACAGTCCATGATTTTATTATTGTTAACACCTTCCTTGCAATTGCTTTCCTTGCAGAAAGGCAATGTTATTTGCTCATACTTGCTGTGAACATAGAGCAGATCCTCAGTTGGAACTGAAGAGGTAGGTAAGAATATAAGAAGAGCAGACAAGAACCATTGTAAAGCTTGGTATCTCAGCTATAAGAATGTGAATTGACATCTATGTTACAGTTGCCAAATAGCATATGATTTTTAGTGTCTCTACTACAAAGACTTTTATTTTGCTTAATTTTATGCATTCTGTCTTAGCAGAAATAATTCATTAATATAAGGTTAAGCAAAGCTGCAACATTGAGATTTCACACTTTTTAATAGGATGAAATAGCAGTTAGTTTCAGCTTGTCTTACCCTGATAACATAAAGATAGAAAAATAAAATCCTTTTGGATTGTTCCTTAACATTTTATGTGGGAGAGAACAAGAAAATTATTTGTGTTTTTCTTGCTTTCAATAAAACCTTAAAAAAAGCAACTTATCAGAAAACTGAGTTCTCTCACATCTTTACAGCATCCTTCTGCTGTGGGTTGTCCTATTCTTCCTTTATAGATGTAAATAAGTAAAGCTAAGTGCAGACACATACAATAAACACTGCATATTTAAAAAACATCTAGAGAGAGTTCATTATTTGAATCAAGAAAAACTCTACACATCATAGCAAAAAAAAAAAATTTAGAGGCTTGTAAAAAGTTTTTTTGCAACTTAACCTGTTGGATGTGTAGTCTCAGTGATTGTAGTAATTGTTAAAATGATAAAGCACATAGGTGTTATACCTGATATAGCATCAAAAGCTAGCTTGATATTTGAGAGCAATTCAGAATGTTCTCATGGGTCAGTGACATTCTGAAAACACAAGGATTTTCTTCCTTTGCCCAGACTTAGTTTGTATTGTATGTTCTAATGGAAGGTGTACAATATAATGCATATCTCATTCTATCCTGCGGGGATTTAGCTTGTCCTTGAATGTAATAATGATTAAAAGCTATGTTTTATCGCTCCTTGTAACGAGATCTACCAACAAAGGGAATAGCTTCCCTCTGGCAAAGTAAAGCATTGAGGTTAAATACCTCATAATCCTTGGACAGGGGAGTTTTTATATTTTTTTTTTATTTTTTTTTTTTTTGTAAGTACAGCTATTTATTGTAACAACATTTTTTACTCAAGTGAATGTGAAAGGCAAGAGTGCTAAACTAGCTTTTCTGCTATTGGCTGCTTAATGATTAATTTTTTTTGTTATTGCTGTGTTTAGACACCTGTGATATACAAAGTGCTTCAGAAGGAATTTTGTGTCCTACAGAGTACACTGTATCAGAAATATGCTATATGTTTTTCGGATGTAATGTTATTTGTATCAAGATAAAAAAACCATCCCTTTTATAAACACGTGCATGAGGAGAGTAGAATTAAGCTTATGTGAAACAGTCAGTGTTTGTCCATTCCGTCAGAAACTGAAGGTGTTGTGGATCTACTGCAATGTCTACAATTTTCATTTATTCTGGATCCCATTCTGCTGGCGTGGTTGTTATGGTTGCTGCTGTTATCTGCAGTAATGTAAGTGATCATTTACAGCCCTGTAACAACTACTTTATGATAAATAGCTATAAGCTATACATTTATTTGCAGAATGTTGTGTAACTCAGTGCCAAAATGAAGGAGACCAACCACCTGACCAGTTAGTTTTCTCTGAACCATTCTTTCGAAAATTGGGCTTTTCCTAATCTGTCAAGTTTTTCTCAATGATCATTTCCATGCTGCACTCGTGCCTGGGTTTGAGCCCTGAAATTATGGTTGGCTGTTGCCGTTCATATTCAGACATCACCGAGCATGGATCTCAGCTGGATTTGCTGAGGGTTGGTGTTTATCAGCAGTCAGTACTTTTTCATCTGAGACCAGTTTCTGCAATGAAATAGGAAAAGTGGTTGCAAAGACTGGTGCATATATTTTTGCAATACTTCTAGTCCATTCAGCTGGTGGTTCATAATGAACTGCTTGATGGTAGGCAATGGTCTGAAGAAGAGCAGTGCTTCCTCAATTATTGCTGGTTCCAGCTGGGAGATGGTACCTTTCAGCCAAGGCTGGAAGCTGGCACAGCTACAGCAAAGCACCAAAATCAGCTGGATATTGCTGCTGGGAGTGCAGCTTTCTGCTTCCCTTAGCTGCTGTCTCCCAGGAACAAAACCAAGGAGAACCACCTGTATTGACAGTTTGAGATTTATCTGTGACGCTGTTAGTTGTTGCCTTACACCTGAGAATAGGGTGCAGCAATCCCAGGCAGTGCCTCTGTGTTGCCCTGTGTCAGGAGTGGTAGTCCCACGGGCAAAGGGGAAAAGTCCTTCTACATCTGAGCTCCGGTCTCTACATCTGCAGAAGCAGAAATTAATTGCATCCAAGTGTCATGAAATAACTCAGAAGTCAAATGTTCAGCCAGGGAAATATGCAGAGTCATACTAGGAATTCAAAATGTTTTAGGAAGGCATTGTTTGGATAAGTTATTACTAAAGTACGTTTTGGGCTGTACTGACACTTTTTAACTTTTTTTTTTAAGCTACTATTAATGTAGGCAGCAATGTTGATGTTCAAAATCATATTAGTATCTTTTTCAACCTTTATTATTGATAGCCACTAACACTTTTTAAAAATGCTTGTTGCCCCACAACAGGTAGAAAACTCTCTTCAAAATATGCTTCCAAACATAGCCTATTTTCCTAATTTTCTATTTCATGGCTACCTTCTGCAGGGTTTCTTGCACCCATTCAGGAAGCAGCTAGCATTGATTCCTTGTGGTGTGAAGCAAAGGTGGTTACTTAAATTGATACCTTTCTAATGACTGAGGTTTGCGAAGAAAGGCTGCAAAAGAATATCTTGGAATAACTAGGTAGTTTTATTATTAAGTGTCGAATAATGGGGTTTGGACTAGATGATCTCCTGACGTTCCTTCCAACCCCTGTGATTCCATTAAATTCATTTGGAATGGTCCCATGCCGAGGAACATACTCCTGAAACATTGTTTTGTGCCATTTAATCTCCAGGTAACACGAAGGTTACAGAAATAGATTTAATAATATTTATGATTGTCAAAAGCTTGCTCTTCATTGTGGTTCTTGAAATTAGGACCAAACTCCCCTCTCTGTTATACTCATGTCAGTCTATTAAATTCCATGAGAAAACTCATTTAGTGCTTTAACTGAAAGGAAACTTTGGCTTCATTGAGAACCTGAAGGCACGCTATGGTCGAGTGGCACAGTGTGTTCCCCTTCAGGAAGCTGGAGCATGAGTTGTCTTCTTTCTCAGACTGAAAAATATGTGAAACAATAGTATATTTTATAGGTGTGAACTGCCCCTATTCAAACTGGTATGACACAAATGTTTTCTATTACCTCACTGGTCAAAATACCGGTAAAAATGCTGAGGTTAAGTGCTTACTTAGACTGGAGAGGTGAATACTAGAGCTGTAGTATTCCAGTCCAAACTGCTGCCCTGATCTGTCCTCCTGATACTCTTGTTATTTTCTACAGTGTACTTCTGGATGTTATAGCAATGCTTTTTAAAAACATCATTCCTCCTTTTCACCATGTTGCACAGAAGGATGCTGGTCCAGCAAATACATTTAATGTTGAGAAATGTCTGGAGTTTTTAACCAATCCTAGTTATCCTTTCTATATGTGGTTCCTAATTGTGTGGCACTCACTCTAAACTTGCCATTAGGAAAGGGCAGGATGAAGCAAAGCATCTGTTGAATAAGAGCTGAGACTTTCAGTAAATGATGGTGGAACAGAGCCTGTCCTTTTCTTCCCCCTTCCCTTCTCCCTCCTTGATGCATTGTATGTATTAGATTTTAATCAGTAACTGTAATTTATGTAATAACTTGGTTCTGCTCATTCCGTCACAAATAATTATGATTGTCACTTTCCACTATCAGACCTAGGAGAACTAAGTACAGAGGTAATTTAATACACTGATCAACTTGGTTTTTGTTCCAGCACAATTGTGGAATTCACCATTTCTTTCTCATGAAAACTGATGAAGATTTTTTTTTTCTCTGTCTAGACTTTTTTTTGTTGGAGGTTAGTGGTGTTATTTAAACTGGCTAAGTGGAAGTATAATACTTCAAAAATTAGACACAGCAGTGTTAATTAAGTGGGAAAGATCTGGTTTTGCCATGCATTTCTCTATTTTAGAGCATAACTAAAGAATTTTTTGGGCATAGTTTTCAGGGATAACTTTTCCTATTGACCAATATAATAGAGTCATCACAACAGCTGCAAGGGATTGGTTACACTGCTGGAATTTACCCGAGTGTACGCAGGTTTTTTTTAATGCATTCTTTTCAAAACAAAACAGTTTGATAGCAGGTGTGACCTTTAACCCTCCCTAACTTTGAAGAACTTAATCATCATCATTTGTTCAGCACTGAATATATTTTGCAGGTGGAGGAAGCAGAGGGAAATGTAATTTGGTTTTGATGGGAAAGAGGGAAGATGGAGAAGGGTTGTGTTGGTATTTTTACCTCTTTTGTATAAACCAAATTAGCCTTAGTTAATTTTTAAAAGTTCTATCTAAACAAATGTTGCATTATTTTAAGAAAATCTGTTTTGACATATGGTTACAGAGACATAAATGAAGGTCAGAATAAAGATTGAAAAGAGAGATTTACAACATGCACATCTACTAAGATTTTGCATCAGAAGGGGCTGGGAGAGCTGTGGAAAGGGTGAATATACAAAAAGATACATTGAGAAGGTGCCTGCATTGTTCCCACAGCAATATCAATTGCACATTGGTCATTCCCAACAGAAGTTTGTCTTGCCAGCTTTTTGAGGACCTCAGATAATTCTGTGGCATTTCTGTACCTCACTGTCCCAGCAAACCCTTGTATTTGGGGGATTGCATAGTGATGTGGACATGACTGTCTGGATGAAGCAGCTAACCCTTTATAGAGTCATGGAGATCACAGCAATGATCATCCGAGGATACAGAAGGCAATTTTATTTGCCAGTGCAAATTTGAATTGTCATATAAATCTTTATAACATCAGTATAGACCTGAATTGCAACAGCTTGTGGTAGTTATTGTCCTTGGATGGCTATTGGTTGTGACAAATAGTTGTATGGTATTGTTGCTCATGGTGAGGTGCATTAAGACACATTTGAAAATGAGACTCACTTTCACAAGTGACTAAACATATGTGGAAATGCAAATCTTTACAAATAAAAGCTAGAAATACATGTTTGAATCACCATATTAACATGAAATATGTATGGATCTATTTCTCTCTACTCTGTAAACCCAAGAGCGAATGCTGCAATTACAAAAATGTGTGACCTGACTCTGTAGCTTTGTCCCCTTTTCCATACCAGCCTGGAAACACGCATTCAGTTTGCACTCTGTGTTGGTGCTGAATTAGTCCGTGAAAGAGCTTGTCTGTTTTGAGCACTTCTCTTCATACAGAGTCCTGTTTCCACGAACTTCAGAGTCAAGTTTACTTCAGTACCTACTTTCTTACCATCTGGTGTAGCCTCAGTTGAGAAAAGTTAGTTTGTGGCTGAGGCTGTAGATAAGATGGCAAGAAGTCCCTTGAGCCTGCCAGCTTTTCAGCCTCAGGCAACTTACTGTTGCAAAGTCATTTCAGAACTCGGTTTATTTGGGTTTCTGTACATTTTGGCTGCTGACGAGTCTGTTGTTCTTGTGGTGGTACCAGGTATTTTTGCCATTAGTTGTGAAATTCAGAATGGTCAGTACCTCTGAAAGTCAGATTCGTGCATATTTGACTACAAACTGAAGGCCAGTGGCATTTCATAAATTTAATCTTAATTCTTGTGGCTGGATTTAATAGAAAATCCTTATCTGTACATTTCCTTAATCCTTGACTTACTGTAGCTGCAGATTAGTTATTCTACGTTTCTCCTCCTTTTCTCCAGCTTCCCAGTGGATGCAAGGAGCCATTTTTACTACTATGTACTACCTCCAGGCACGTCCCAGTTAGCAACTCTACTACTTTGTTGGATTGGAGCATTTCCAGACAGCTGTGAATTACAGCTGATAGAAAATTGCTTTTATACAGTTCTTATTTCTTGTAACAGTTAAATTAAAATGGATTTATTTTTCTTGAGGAAACAAATTTATTAGCTTTACATTTCTCAATGGAATGTTCTCTCATGGTTATATGTATGTGCTGTAATGCTTGAAACACATTGTGAATGAAGATGATGAGTCAAAGATCGTTTAGCATCAATGTTTAGCTTTGCTAGTTTAATTTGTTCTTCCATCCTCCCTGCTGAGGACGGGGATGATAGGAATGGTCGCATTTCTATTACTCTGTGCTGTCTGTTACATTTTCATCACCCTTTTGCTATCACGTTAGTTAGCATTGCTTTGAATGTATGTCTGAAGTGGCCTGTTACTGTGTTCAGACCTGGTTTGCATTGGATTATCCTTTTTGTTTGGTGTAACAGAGCGTGGTGTTTCTAAGGCTCGGTTTTATATGGATTATTTCCCCTTTACTTTCACAGTTGCTCAGAGTTGGAAAAAGATACAATCTAAGCACTCCTTGCACCTAGTATGGGGATGGTTGCAGCTACCTTAAGATGGTGATACCAGAGCATTTTGGTTCCCTTGGACTAGAATTTCAACCCAATGTGTTGAATTTATCCTTTGAAGGACAGCAAATCTCATTCCTGAGCACTGAATTAAGCTTTAAACTTTTGTGAAAATCTCCAAGAAGTCCAGAATTTGAGCTGTTTATCTGGTGGTGTGAAAGCATACAACTCTTTACTCTTTTGGAGACCTCAATGAAGAAATACTAAGTGATCTATTTTATGCAAGCACCTGTTTCTTAATTTGTTGTTTTCTGTACCTTTTTAAAGAAATAATATGTCCTTGGTGGTATAAGTAAAAAAGTCCCTAACTTAACTGAAGCCATAGTGTGGTTGCATCTTTGGAGTGATTGTGTATCACATGCATAGACAGGAAATTCTTGAAAGGACTTACAGTTTCTTAATGAAAAATTTTTTAAAGTTAAATTTATGTGAAACTTACTGATCCAATAGCTAACAAAATGAAGTGCTCCCTGAACAGCAGCAGATATGAATAATTTGCATTTGGGTTTGTAATACCTTCATCAAAGTAATGTTGTTTGTGGTAGGTTTTTAACAAATGACTAAAACTTGCATAGAAAAGTTATTTTATGTAATTACCTTTTGTCATTCTATTTCCTGCGTTGTGACAAGACAGAATTTATGTCCAAAACCATTTTTTGTAGTGCAATTAATGAAGGATAATTAAGAAGGTTCCTGAATTGCAATGTCAGAACACAGTGTTTGGTTATCCATTCTCATCGTATGCAAACTTTGTCATGGTTTTCAGTGGTACTGAATTTTTATTGTGTTAGCTTATTTGGTCTCTTGTTGAAATCTGGAAAAGCCTCTTAAATAGTAATCCCAAAAATCAGCTGCATAAAATTACACTTTTGAAAACCCAGCTGTCTGTAGCTCCAGTTATTCTCTGAATTACTTGTTTGCAAAGAATCAATTGAATATGATTGTTGGCCTTTTAAAATAGTTCATATTCTAAAGTGTCTTATTTTTATAATTTAGCTGCTTATCCATGTATGGGAAATATTAAACAAATTGCCATATGCACGTATATTTCATATATTTTCAATTACTCTCTTTTTTCCCTCCTTCCAGGCCAGCCAGACCATTCAAGTTACCAAAAAGGTAAGCTCTAATACTGTCACATGGGAGGTTTGCAGAATCATAAAGGCAGTATATAAGCTGATAGCAAAACTGTTATTCCCTGCACATCTGAGAGTAAGGAATGTTCAAGGAAAATAATAGGCAATCAAATTAAAACAGATGTTAAAAAAAAAAGAGGTACTACTTTATGGAGTGGGTAGTGAATTTCTGAAACTGCCACAAGAGATTGTGGAGGCAGATAGCATCATCAAGTTCAAACAACATTGTGAAGAACTGATCTACATTGGTCCCTAAGTAAACACTGAAATCCAGGGACAAGCTCTTTAACATCCCTAATCACACATCTGTGAATCCTGAGGGAGCAGGAAGGGGTTAGACAACAGATGGTGGACAAAATCTTGTGCTTCCCCTAAGTCATCTTTACACAGATAGCTTCCTTTTGGAGACAGTATACCGGGCCAGAATTTTAAATTCTATGCAGATTTCAGTGTTCCTCTTTGAAAAGTATTTTGTGGTATTTTGGTATTTTTTACTACACTCCATGCCATTCTTTTTGTGACTATATACACCTTCTGCACAAAGCATAAAACCCCTGTGACTCAGTCCCTTTTCTGGTCAGGGGTTATTCTGAGAAATGGCTTGATTGTATCATCAATAATGATAGAACAACCTGACAGAAAAGTTCAGAAATTTCATCATAATGATCTTTTCTTCTTCCTAAAACCAGAAACCCCGCACAGTTAAGAACACCAGGTTTGGACTGTGTGTGCTCTGAAGAATAGGAGAGTCAGAGAAAGCAACAGAGTGACTTACTTAAAACTGTTATGATTTGCCTTCAACAAAGAACAAGGCTGTTTGCTAAATATCTATTTTGAGTTACATAAATCTATTTGTTAATATGAATTCAGCCATACAAATATCTATTGCTCTTAGCAACCTCTTTATGATATGGAAACTATATGGTATATTTCTGTCACTTTATATGAGACTGGATAGTGGTTTAACCTGAATATGTCTGCACATAGGTGCTGAACTGAAAAGTTTAAAATGATCTGTGTGTTATGCTATAGCTTAAAACAAGAAGAAAAAATGGAACACTTTTTTCTTTTTTTTTTTTTTCTCCTTTCTCTTTTTTAAGAAAGCATCTGAGGTCTTAGATCAAATTGCTTGAAACCAGTCTTTAGTGGTGCTAAATGGGTGAGATAACTATAGATAGAATTAATTACTGTATCTTCTAAGTATTTTTAATTGTGTTAAAACATGAAGGGAAAAAGAAAACCCACCAAAAAACTCAGACCTTTTTCAAGTGTGTGAAAAACAGCAGAAGGAAAGAAATTAATTAAAACTATATGCTTATTCATGGTACAAGGCAGTTTACAGCAGTGTTGCCATTCTAACAACTAGATAGAAAGCAGGGGGTAAAATGGCATAAAAAAGATATTTCGGACAGTTTGGTAGTTATTGAGAATTCATCATTTAGTGCTTGAATAGTTTTGAGGGGAAAAAAAAGAAATTATAATGCATCAGTGTATGTAGCCATATGCCCAACTGATTGACCAACTGTAGTTTTAATTAGGCATCCAAAAGCAGGATTTAGAAAAGTGTTAAAGTGTATGCTTATCACTGAGGATGTGCTTTCTGAATGCAAGGGATTCATGCTTGGCCCCACCTGGAGTACTGCGTCCAGTTCTGGAGCCCCCAACATAAGAAAGACATGGACCAGTTAGAACAAGTCCAGAGAAGGGCCACCAGGATGATCCGAGGGCTGGAGCAGCTCTCCTATGAAGACAGGCTGAAAGAGTTGGGGCTGTTCAGCCTGAAAAAGAGAAGGCTCTGGGTACATCTTATAGCAGCCTTCCAGTACCTGAAGGGGCTACAAGAAAGCTGGGGAGGGACTTTTCATAAGGGCAACTAATGACAAGACAAGGGGAAATGGGTTTAAACTGAAAGAGGGGAGGTTTAGATGAGATATTAGGAAGAAGTTCTTCACTGTGAGGGTGGTCAGACACTGGAACAGGTTGCCCAAGGAAGTTGTGGCTGCCCCCTCCCTGGAAGTGTTTAAGGCCAGGCTGGATGAGGCTTTGAGCAACCTGGTCTAGTGGAAGGTGTCCCTGCTGATGGCAGGGGGGTTGGAACTAGATGATCTTTGAGGTCCCTGCCAATCCAAACCATTCTATGATTCTGTGATTCCTTGACTGAGGAATTGATTTAAAGTGTTTTCCTCTTGGACTCGGACATTATCAGCAAGTGGTCATTTATGCAGAATGTGAGTCACAGCAGTGGCATACTTTTCACAAAGAAAATAACAAGTAACTGAACTCATTTTATGGCTTTTCAATGGATGAAAAATAAAATTACTGCCATCTGTTCAGCCATTTATGATGGGGTGGGATTGAGGCTGGCTGTAGGCAACTTGGTTGGAGCCAGAGTCCTCAGCAGCACCAAATGATGCTCAGACAAATAAAGTTAAAATATAGCATGGTTAATCCTTTTTTATGTTCTAATTTCAGTGTGTGATCCAAGAAACAGGACAGATTTGCAGGTGTAAACAAGCACTTACTGTCCTCTGTATGTGGCTTTTTAACATGTTAAACACTTCACCTAGGACATAGTTTCTTCTGCAGCTAGTAGCTGAAGAATTTAACCAATTTAAGAGCTGCTCAACTGAGAATGGAAGTGTAGAGACAACATGTCAAAGGGGTAAATCTGGCACTAGTGATGAATAGGAAAGTAACTCTTTTGGGTATAGTTTTAATGACTTCAGAGCAAATGTCTGTAATAGCTAGCCAATCTAGCACTTGGTATTTATAAAAACATTTAGTCCTATAAATAGGAAAATTCTATTAGGTCATTTACTTCCCTTCATTTCTTTATACAATCGCTCATTTGGCAAGCTGCCTCTTTGTGATTCACTTTAATAAAAACTTACAGTTAAGATTGCTGTTCAGGCTTTTGCTAATTAACCTCTTGTGTGAGAATGTAAGAATTATTCCAAATGTACCTAATGGGAAATTGAGATACACCCAGTTCTTTGGACTTCCTTGCTCCTTAAAGCTGTAATGAGACCCCTAGACCATAGCTATTTCCACATGCTGTGGAAAATCAGCAATAAGCTTGCTCAGTGCTGTCAATTTTACAGTTAGAAAAGTGGGAAGCTGTTTCTGGAGTGAGGAGTTGGGCATTACCTCCCTTAGCAATGGGATGGAAAATTTCTGTAGAGCTGATAATTGAAGTGGGATTAGATAGAGTTGCTCTAAAACTAAAAAAGCACCATAGTTTTTTAAAAAAGACAGTAGAAATAAGTAAGGAAAGTGCTCTGCTATAAAATTCCATGTTACATTGCATGTAAGTTGAAGAAGAAATAAGAGTATAGATCTTTCTGATCAATATTTAGTGTGTACAGAGACTATCAGTATGAATGAAAAAGTATTTATATATTTTAAAAAAAGTGTTTAGTCTTAAACAATTATTTTCACTTCATGTATGCTTTTTTCCATTTTTTAATGTAAAATTATTCTATGTAAATTATTACTGTGGCAGTTTTAAATACTGAACATGTACAAACTACAGAAATATCTATTTCTGTAGCCTATAGTTAATCACCTCTGTAGCAACAAAAATAAAATCAAAGATAAAGCCTGCATTTTTGTCAGAATCCAGGGGGGAAAAATAGTAGTCTGATATGAAAAGCTTCTCTATGTAAGAGTAGAAAGTTTCAGCAGGGGGATTTGATAGAAAGTGTGCGTGGGGTTTTTTTTCTTATTTAAAAAAAAAAAAAAAAAAAAAAGAGTGTGGGAATAAAATGTTTTGAAACTGTTTCCATCCATGTGTTATAACTAGCTTAATTTCCTGAAAGTAAAGCAAAGAAAAATGGTCAGTGCTTCAACATGGTTCTTTATAGAAGTATGGATTAATTTTCTGTATAACTTTTGTTTCTGTAACATCATTTTCTCTACTTCTCTCCCTGTAGCTATGCTGCACTGATAGCCGACTGGCCCGTCGTGGTCCTGGGCATGTGTACTGTGTTAATAGTGGTGTGTGCGCTGGTTGGAATATTAGTTCCAGATCTGCCAGATTTCTCTGATCCATTGCTGGTAGGTGAATGTTAATCAATTGTACTGTCAAATAAGTATTTTTGGTTGGCTGGTTTTTCAGTGATACCAGTAGGCAGCAGATGCAAGTGTAACAATTGATGCGTTCCTCTTAAATTGAGATCTGCCCAGAGGAAAAAAATCTCTTAATCTGCCTGAAAAGGTTTGCTGTACTATGAATCTGTATGGGAATCAATTTCCAAAGAGATTCAATTGGTAGTAAGCTTGCAGAAGCAAGTTCTGTCTAATGAATCCACTAAAGAAATGAAGTGGTAAAGAACCTTGTAATTCCTCTAATTAAAAAAAATTTTAAAAAAGTTAAATCTTGACATTGGAGCAGCTAATGGTGATACAGAGATGCAGTTGCCATCAGAGGGTGTTATCCACTAGTTTAAATTCCTTTTGCAATTTGCTATTACCAGCTCATATGTCCTTCAGCAGATCTGCTGTACATTGAATAACGTAAATTACTCCCAGTTTTAGATGTACAGCACAGTACAATACAGACCATACGTCCTAAATCAGGTTTCAAAGAGTGAGGGCCAGTATCTCTTAAAGGAACAGGGATTCTAAGTGCCTTCCGGGGATGAACTGATAACCATCCTGAAAGACTGAAAGTAATTTTTATCAGATGCTATTAAATACTGCGCTCATTTCTTACCTTTCATGAGCTGTCTTACCCATGAGTAGCCTTCAGGATTTTTATTGAAAGTCTTGTATTAAGAATTAAATAAAATTTTATTGTTCCTAGAAGTTATTGTTATTTATATTCTAGTAGTGTATATCTGTACATATTCATATGTAATGGATATTTCTTGAAAACAGCCAAGTTATTAAAGTTGCTTCAAAGTCACTTTGAAAATTATTTAAAGATTTGCCTTATTCTTGGAGAAATAGAGAAGGTATACTTCAGTGGTTTTTGTTCATATTTAATCAGTAAAGAGTAATAGTTGAGATACAGAAAAGGAACCCCCTTGCTCTGAAAAACAAATGTTGAATGTTTGATAGACTAAATCATCACTTCTCAGGAGGAGAAGTAGTACGTGCAAGAATTCTTAATCCCTTGTCACTCTATACAGTAGGTCATTATTTTGTCTGACCTGTCATAAAGCATTTTACCTTTAAAAGTAGATGCCTGGAGAAACTGTGCTTCATAATGAAAACTATCCATCACTTTGATCATGTTTCCACTTTCCTGTTTGAGCTAAAGAATGAAAAGTATTAATGGAATTTTGTAATGCTGTCTCAGGGTTTTGAACCAAGGGGGACGGCCATAGGACAGAGATTGGTCACGTGGAACAATATGGTGAAAAACACAGGGTACAAAGCAACGCTTGCAAACTATCCTTTCAAATATGCTGATGAGCAAGCTAAAAGGTATGTATTAAAAATGCATTTTATTTTATTGGGGTTTTTTTGTGTGTTCATAGCACTTGCTCCAATATGTTCTGAAGTAAATGTATATACTGCCACTGACTTAATGTAAATAATGAATCTGGTCTTCAGTTCTTAAGGCCTTTCACATGGAACTAGGTACAAGCTCTTTATAAGAATGTATCATTTTAGTTATCACTTTGAATTGTGGGTATTTTTAGTCCTGGTCCCATTGTAGTTTCCTTTGACGTCTATAATAACAAAAAATTTGGTGAATGTTTCAGTTTTTTAATACCTGTGTCACATCGGTAAAAATATATGTTTTTTCACATGTAAGAGCTATTAAGATGGGTGACTTGTTTGGATACTCCTTTTAACAATCTCTTTGCTAAGGTAAGGTAAAACTATTGATTCTGTTTTAGTCATCAAGATGACAGATGGTCAGATGATCACTATGAAAGAGAGAAGAGGCAAGCAGACTGGAACTTCCACAAGGATACCTTTTTCTGTGATATTCCAAGTAAGTGGAGAAATGATGTAAGGAATGCTAAAAACTTGTACAACTGAATGATTTCTGAGCACTTCTGTATATTGTATGCCTTATTAGGAAAATATTTTTTGCTTAGTATATTCATGGTAAGCACCTTCTTTCTGTGTGCAGAAGGCTTTGAAGAAATCAGGTTAAAAAGTTGTGTTCTGTTGGTTCTTCCTACAAAGTAAGTGTATTTACTTAAAAGTGCTTCCTTTAAGTGGTTCAGTTTCCTGTGAAGATTTTTATTAGTTGTTGGTAATGCTGATCATTGTAAGAGCGGCGTTTTGTGTACGACTAGAGAGGTAGCAGTTAATTCATGCTAGGGAAGAAGTTGTGTTTTAACTATGGCACTGACTTAACTCTAAAAAACCTAAATCAAAATACTTTTCCTGTATATGTCCTAAAAGACATCCCCAGGTCATATCCTGTACAGAATTTAGGGGTTTGTTTAGAAACAAACAAACCCAAACAAACACAAAAAACCCCAAACAAAACACCTCCCTCAAAGAAACAAAATAAAAAAAAAACCCAACACTCCACCTTAAAGTACTGACCAAGTTAAACCAGAGAACAAAAAAGACAAAGTCTTCATTGACTTTTTACAAGGCATACTGTGAAACTCTGATAAGTTCTGTTCTGGCAGAGAGCACGCATGTAGCAGATGTAGATCTTGCATTTATTCGTATAATGACCTGGCCTCTTTTGCAGCTACTTCAATATGTGAGGACTGATAACAGAGCACAAAAACATAATTGTGAAATTATTTGTTTATATTACTTAATCTGAGAGAGTAATGACCAGTAAAAATCGAGGTGAAAAACAGATTTATGGGTTTTTTTTTCCAATTACAATATGGTTTTGCGTCTAAGCGAGAGGATGTGAGCAAGGTCATAATTTCTGCTCCTGTGAGCAGGACTAAATTAGAGTGAGCAGATCTTGTGTAAGGAAGAGGAAATTTACTCGAAACTCTACTGAGCATTAACTGCAACTTGAAGCAGAATTAACTCCTCTTGTCTTGCCCACTGTTTCTGCATAGTCTCACTCTCATTTTTTCCACTACTGTTTCTGCGTAGTCTCAGTTGTGACAGTCATGAAGGAATTGTGCTTCTGTGGGAAAGTTTGCCAGTCTGTTATGTAAAGAAAACAGTTGATTTCCTCTTGACCCATGTTTGTCGTTCCTGGTATCTTTCTTTGTCTGTTCCAGGATCAGCAGATTTAAGTTTCCTTGCTCTAAAAGCACAGTCAGAGATCAGAAAGCACTACCCTTGAGCCTTTTCATTACAGTCTTGTGAAGGGCAAAAATTCTGCATATTCACAGCAGTGGGAAAAATGAAGCCTTTTGGTTTTTGGAATATTAAAATTAATGGGATAATGTTTCTTAACGCAAAGTACCATATTGCATTACTCAGTACTGTATATTTGTGTTTGTATGTATGTTTCCCTTGTTAGCCATTCATAAGGATCTCACTGCTGTAATTATTTCCTTTCCTAAAAGCTGTGTTCTAGTAAATGTGATTTAACTTGTAATTTAAGCTGTATGTGTCTAAACTGTAGAATTCTTAAAAATGGCCTCAAGGATATCACAATAATTTCCACTGCAGTCATTTGCTTCTAAAGCAAAAACATTCTTGTCGAAACAGCTTTATAATTATTATTTATACTCCCAAATGACTTACTAAATCAGCCTTTGATTACTATTATCTCTGTACTGCCATTATACTGTGCCAAGAATTTCATAGTTTGCTGATTAGATCTTTTGATTTTTGTTTGTCATATTTCAGAAGACAGTTTGCTTGAATAGAAGTCTGTAGAGCTTCTAAGTGGTATGTAATATTGAAGATGCCATATTTACTATAAGCACTTTAAGGAGAATGAAACTTTCATGTGGACTGAGTCTTACAGATACGTAGCTCATCTTGAAAAGGAGGTGGATTCCCATAACCTGATAAAGACTTCATCTGTGTTATTTGAATGGTGGGATTTTGCCTCAGTCTTTGATACCAGACACACCCAAATAATCTATAAAATCCCCCTCCTGTAATTTCAGGTGATCGCTATTCGCGGGTGGTGTTTACATCAACAGAAGGAGAGAATTTATGGAACTTGAATGCAATTAAGTCAATGTGCAATGTAGACAACTTGAGGGTAAGTTAAGATGGCATTTAATTTGTTTAACTTGCATATATGAAGAATGTATTTGAAACCTTGTTTTGCTGTCCATTGCCATCTGGTAGTATATGGAGAACTTCACATTGTTCACATCCTATTTGAATGGTCAGTCAGCATGCAGATGGAGTTAAAAAATAATTTTTAGTTTGTACAATCAGGTTATAGAGGGGAATTAATTTGATTTTGCTGCTAATACCATCCAGAATGGGGCAGAGGAGGGTTGCTTTAAAAGTTTCTTTGCAGAAAGGACTATCTTAATTTTTGCTGTGTGTTTCCTCTTAGGATATTATTCAATGGATTTTTGTTCTTTTTTTCCAGCAAATAATGTTATTTTTCTAGCTTTTTCACCTTCAGGTGAACTGGCTACAACCTCATAGTGTATGCTGTTTTCTCTGACAACCAGTGGATCACTCAGATATTTACTTTTTAATTTTTTTTTTATTTTTTTATTTTTTTTTTTTTTAGATCAAAAGAGAATAGGTTGGTAGATGGACATCAAAGGAACCTAGATCCAGTAGCTAGAAATGTAGCCCAATTAATTAGATGTCTATAATGATACTTTCAAAGGAATATTAATTTTCTCTTTAAAACTGAGAAAATGAAAGAAAATGTATTTGCCTTGTCCATCTGGCCCCGTTGTAATTTTTCTTGGCTTTCCTTGTACTCAGTACCTCGCATAGTCAAAATAACCATTGTAACAGCCAGCTTCAGAGGCCACCATAGCTTCTTTTGCCTGTGTTAGAAGGTAATTTAGCACTCTGACTGAAATCAATGTCAGGTTTCAACTGATGGATGTTAACTGACAAAGGCTAAGATAAAATAAGCATTCAGGTGGTACATTTGTAAAATATAAGCTAGTCACTTGCTGGAGTGAACCCATTTGAACTGCTGAACTGCTTGGGTAACTGTAATTTTTGTGTACTAGTGACTTTGTATGGAAATAAAGCAATATGTTTTTCTTATATTAATAACGATCCATTTATTTCCAGGTTTTTTTCTCCTCCAAAACATAAATAATCATATACAATTAACTCCCTGTTATACAACATTTATTTCATGAGGAATATTTGCATTATTACATTAGTTTATCATTGCCTTTTAGACAACTGTGTTAATATAGGGAATTCCCTAACAGCTGGCATTTGCTTGCTTAAGATGTTGAGCTCTAACGAAACCTTGTATAACGAAGCTCCCTTGGCAGTCTACTGATGCGCATTTTGTCCTGGTTGGTTTCTATTGGTGTAAGTGGTTTGTGTCCTCACACGCTCATGAAATGTTCCTTATTTCCTCACCATAGATTATTGCACCGACAGGATGGCTCATGTGGTTACCCTTTATCTCTTTCAATCAGAATGAGCCAGGTGAGCAAAGCCTAGTGTTTAAAGTAACCCAGCTTAGGGTGTAACCATATCACCTGTTCCATGGGGATATGCAGTGGAGAATAACCTTTTACAAGGGTAAAAAATTGAGAGTTAGGGAAGAGATGCTAATCTGTGCAGTTAACTGTAGAAGCTTAGTCACATCAACAGCTGATGCAGGTAAATAACAGGTAGTATAGATCATTGCAAAGCAATGCAGTCTGAATAAAAAACCAAAAATATTTCTGTATAATAGAATAAAGACAATTAATTACATTTCAATAATAATCTTTGTAATCTCTGTATGATGTGGCCCTCTTCTGAATGCTCAGGTCTGCTAGCAGCTGTACTTGCACTGCAGCTTTCGGAAGAAACTGATGACTTCAGTGACCTTCCAGTCTTACAGACTCTCCTCTGGTTGTAGTTACTTTTGTTGTTGAATTCCTGCTCATTTAGGGACACAATTCTGTTGAAGCAAGTGGCAAAGCTTTCTGTATCTAAGGATGGGAAAATCAGACACTATTTTCTGGAAATGCTAACCTTAGAATTTATGTATTTTTCTGATAATAAGCAATATTTCAGCACCAATTAGTATTTGCTTTAGTATGAGCTAAGAATATATCCCCTATGTGTTAATTGTATTCCCATCTGCATGTAACTACTTTAACTGTAAAAGTTTTACTGATATTTAGGGGCTCCATCCTGCAGCTGCTCAGCATATGGTAGTCCTGCAATCTTCGTGGAAACATTATATACCAAATAGCTGTAGGAGGTGTTCTGATTTTTTAGTACTTGGATAAGAAGAGCCCTTTCTTTCACTTTTTAATTGCAGAATGTTTTCCCAATAAACCGTAAACAGTTGGTTTATAAACTTCAAAGACTGTAAATGATCTCCTCAGCTTCCCCAAAAACTGTGTATTTGAGATTCTTTGTCACTGTGGAGATCCATTTGGGCAGATCTGCTCTCAGACACAGCATGTGCACAGGTTGCACAGCTTAGTTTCCTTACTTGTTCCAAAATAAATGGAAAAGTTGCCAGTGGCAGAACAAGCCTGGCAACAGCAAAATGGCCTTTTCAGTTCTTTGGATCACCAGCAAAGCCCAATGCTACAATATGTTGATTTTTTACATAGTATTTTAATGAGCTATCCAGAGCTAAATTTTGTATTTTAATTTCTAATTTCCAGCTGCTAGCTCGTGTTACTTTATCTTTGGCAATAGTTACTGTACCAGTGAATGTTTATGGCCTGCAGCAAGTGTTGAATAACAGCATATAAACCTCATTGTCCCATCTTGAACTTAAATATGTAGAGAAGACAATACAGTCCTTTCCTTTCCTTTCCTCCCAATTTGCCTATTATATCCTCATAGGATTAACCTGGAGATGTGCCATGAAAAATACAGATATGCTATTTCAGTGCTTCCTTTTATTTAGTAGGTTGTTGAGTTTTTCCTGAGTTTGCATGTGTGAGTGTTTTTATCTGGAAACAATCAAATGTGAATTATCCTGGTTTTTTGGAATGCCAGTTTGTTATTGTTCAGAAACTGGTTGACAAAATTAAGTCCATATTAAAGCTTTTATGACTGCCTTGAGAATCCCCAAGTGCGTGGTTTTTTTTTTGTCTGCAGTATAAAGAAATGCTAATGATAAACCTGTACTATTTTCCAAAAAAAAAAAAAAAAAAAAAATTTAAAAAAAGCAAAGTAGTATATTTCAGATCACTTAAATTTAAAACATACATAGATAATGGTTTCAGGGCCTGATCCTGTAAACTTTTAAGTACATGTCTTTATTAATGTGACTGTATTCATATGTGTTCATTCTAGGTAATTTAAGACTGAAATTTTACATGTATCTGACTGTTTGAAGGATTAATTGTGGTTTGTCACTTATAACAAACCAGAATTTCTAGCTTTTAAGACTTATATTCCCTGTGCCCTATCAAGATTGAGTTTTTCCAGCCTGAGAAAATTTCCCTGATCTAACATTGTTATTTAAGAGTTTCAGTTCTATTTTACAGATACTTTCAATTTTGCCTATGGTAAATATGGTGATTTAGCTAAGTTGTGCTCTTACTGGCTTCAACTAAATCTAGAATATTCTTGAAGTGAGATTATCCACCTAAGGGATTAACACTCATTTAGTGTTAAGGAGATTCCTTAACCAAGCTAAGTTGTGCTCTTACTGGCTTCAACTAAACCTAGAATATTCTTGAAGTGAGAGTATCCACAGAAGGGATTAACACTCATTTAGTGTTAAGGTTAAGGAGATTCCTTAACCAGGATGTTAAAATTGCTGTCATTTTTGTCAAGCTCTGGTAGGAGTTCTGAGGCTTTGGGCAGTCACCTGAGCTGACAACAGCAGTCCTTCCCCAGCACCCAGCACTGTGCCCTGTCTGCACGTGGCACTACTGCCTGCTTGTCCCCATGACTTCTTCAGCCTTGCTGCTGCTTCATCTTCCTCCATTCCGCTCCTGAGTCAACTCTTGGGACTTTGTCCCATGGTGGGAGCAGTGTTCAGAGGCATGACCGCTGACCGCAGAGGCAGGTGTGCAACAGAACATGTTGTGGGGTGCTTCATGTGTTTAAGGCCAGGCTGGATGAGGCTTTGAGCAACCTGGTCTAGTGGAAGGTGTCCCTGCTGATGGCAGAGGGGTTGGAACTAGATGACCTTTAAGGTCCCTTCCAACCCAAACCATTCTATGATTCTGTGCCACAGTAGAATCATCTTGTGCTTGTGCCTGCCTGACTTAGGGATACGCAGTGCCTGGTTGGCAGGCTGACCTGGTTAAGGGAAATGTCTGTCAGCTGTACAAGAGCTAAAAAAGGCTCATGAAGTGAGGGTTGTAGAAGAGAGGGCAGGTGATGAAGGCATCGTAAAGCTGTCACATCCTTTCTTTCTGCATGGTAAGTCCCTGCCTCTCCTATGAAATTCATTATGTGATTTCAGGCAGAATTAAACTTTGTTGATATATGGCTGATTGTTTATTTTCAGGACTGTAGTGTGAGATAATAGAAGAGAGTTAACAGTCCTCAGTCTGGAAAAAAGCCTCAGTGCATCTTCAGACAATAGAATTACAATATTCTTAGTGCTTCTGCCAATGTTATCCCGCTGTGACACGTCACTATACTGAGTTACTGCTGGTTTAGTCTGCTGCATGTAAGAGGATGCTGATCAAAAACAATGTGGTTGCAAACAAGAACTTAAAACGTTAACGCAAAAGGACCGTAAGCTGAATTTTCATCACTTTGGGATTATTTTTGTGGGTGAATGTTTCTAATAATTCAGACCATTGCTTTAAACTGTATTTTTTGCCCTGCCTGTCTTTATACAGATCAGATCCCATTCCCAGTTTGGCGATCTCTGCCAGAGAGCCACTGCTGCTTCGTGCTGTCCCAGCTGGACACTGGGCAACTATATTGCAATTCTAAACAACAGGTCATCGTGTCAAAAAATTGTAGAACGGGATGTCTCTCACACTTTAAAGCTGCTTCGCACATGTGCCAAATACTACTACAACGGAACCCTGGGGCCAGACTGCTGGGACATGAATGCCAAAAGGAAGGACCAACTCAAGTGTACAAACGTGCCTCGCAAATGTACCAAGTACAACGCTGTTTACCAGATCCTTCACTATCTAGTGGACAAGGATTTTCTAAGCCCAAAGACAGCTGACTATGTCTTACCAGCTTTAAAATACAGCATGCTTTTCTCTCCTACTGAGAAAGGGGAAAGCATGATGAGTATTTACCTAGATAACTTTGAGAACTGGAACGCTTCTGATGGTGTAACAACCGTCACAGGGATTGAGTTTGGAATAAAACACAGATTGTTTCAAGATTACCTGTTGATGGATACTGTGTATCCTGCCATAGCCATTGTAATTGTTTTATTAGTTATGTGTGTATACACGAAGTCGATGTTTATCACGCTGATGACTATGTTTGCAATAATTAGTTCCTTGATTATTTCTTATTTTCTCTATCGGGTAGTATTTAATTTTGAGTTCTTTCCATTCATGAACCTCACTGCATTGATTATTCTTGTTGGAATTGGAGCAGATGATGCTTTTGTCTTATGTGACGTTTGGAACTACACAAAATTTGATAAACCTCATGCTGGAACCTCTGAGACAGTGAGCATCACGTTGCAGCATGCTGCTCTTTCCATGTTTGTCACGAGTTTTACTACCGCTGCTGCCTTCTATGCTAATTATGTCAGCAATATCACAGCAATCAGGTGTTTTGGTGTTTATGCTGGCACTGCCATTTTGGTGAATTATGTTTTGATGGTTACATGGCTGCCTGCTGTAGTTGTGTTACATGAACGATATCTTCTCAATATTTTCAGCTGCTTTAAGAAACCTCAGCAGAGGGTGTACAACAACAAAAACTGCTGGACAGTGTTGTGCCAAATGTTCCACAAGGTTCTTTTTGCAGTCTCAGAAGCATCCAGGATATTTTTTGAAAAAGTTTTGCCATGCATTGTTATCAAATTTCGATATATTTGGCTTTTCTGGTTCCTTGCCTTAACAATCGGTGGAGCATATATTGTGTGTGTAAATCCAAAGATGAAATTGCCATCACTGGAGCTGTCTGAGTTTCAGGTATTTAGGTCTTCTCACCCATTTGAACGATACGATGCAGAATACAAAAAGCTTTTTATGTTTGAGCGTGTCCACCATGGAGAAGAGCTCCATATGCCAATTACAGTAATCTGGGGTGTCACACCTGAGGATAATGGTGACCCTTTAAACCCTAAAAGTAAAGGAAGGCTACAGCTAGATAGCAGTTTTAATATCGCTAGCCCAGCTTCACAGGTTTGGATTTTGCGTTTCTGTCAGAAGTTAAGAAATCAAACATTTTATTATCAGACCGAAGAACAGGACTTCACAAGCTGCTTTATTGAAACATTTAAGCAGTGGATGGAAAATCAAGACTGTGATGAGCCATCTCTTTACCCCTGCTGCAGCCACTGGAGCTTTCCATACAAACAGGAAGTTTTTGAATTATGTATCAAGAGAGCTATAATGGAGCTAGAAAGAAGCACAGGGTACCATTTAGATAGTAAAACTCCAGGGCCTCGCTTTGACCTAAATGACACCATCAGGGCAGTGGTGTTGGAGTTCCAAAGCACCTACCTCTTCACACTAGCTTATGAGAAAATGCATCAGTTCTACAAAGAGGTGGACTCATGGATTTCAAGTGAGCTTAGTTCTGCTCCTGAAGGTCTTAGCAATGGTTGGTTTGTGAGTAACCTCGAATTTTATGATCTTCAGGACAGTCTTTCTGATGGTACTCTGATTGCCATGGGTCTTTCAGTTGCTGTCGCATTTAGCATAATGCTTCTTACAACTTGGAATATAATTATAAGCCTTTATGCAATAGTTTCAATAGCTGGAACTATTTTTGTCACTGTAGGTTCTCTGGTTCTTCTTGGATGGGAGCTAAATGTGTTAGAATCTGTCACTATTTCGGTTGCTGTTGGCTTATCTGTAGACTTTGCTGTTCATTATGGAGTGGCTTATCGCTTAGCCCCTGACCCTGACCGAGAGGGAAAAGTAATTTTTTCTTTAAGCCGTATGGGTTCTGCTATTGCAATGGCTGCGTTGACTACCTTTGTAGCTGGAGCAATGATGATGCCCTCTACGGTGTTGGCGTACACGCAGCTTGGCACTTTCATGATGCTTATAATGTGCATTAGTTGGGCTTTTGCAACGTTCTTTTTCCAGTGCATGTGCCGATGCCTTGGACCCCA
Organism: Antrostomus carolinensis; assembly: GCF_000700745.2. NCBI lineage: Eukaryota > Metazoa > Chordata > Aves > Caprimulgiformes > Caprimulgidae > Antrostomus > Antrostomus carolinensis. The sequence goes on along the minus strand of NW_010304255.1, from coordinate 47,006 downwards.
GGGCACTTGTGGACAGATCCCACTACCAAAAAAACTGCGGTGTAATGCCTTCTCTCAGACCTTTTCAGGAGCCCAAGGAGGCAGAGGTCAAAATAAACCACATCCTGTTAGCAAATACCAGCTGGAGTCCAGAAGTCAAAAACCAGAAATGGAGCACGAGCACTATGAGCTCGAGCCTCTGGCATCACAAACTGGTATCTGTAACCCTGCAGAGAAAGTGACTTACGAGGAAACTCATATCTGCTCAGAGCTTTTCAGCAGCAGGCCCCAAAGCACATGTATACCTATGCACTCAGCCTATAATAGTGAAGTGAGTAAAAGCATTAAAAATGTTGCTAGTTCAGCTATGCTACAAACATCTATTGACCAACACACCATCTGCCCAATTTTCCCTCAAAACAGGCAGTGTAGCTGTCCTGATGCATATAAGCAAGTGGCAGTGAAGTGGAGCCCTCACTCATGTCAGCAGTTAAGCGATACCTTCTGTTACCAGTGTTCTCCGTCACCGGGAACAGTACAGATCCAAAGCTCTGTAGCTCCTATAAATGCTTTGCAGCAAGCCACCGAAGGTTATGTGCACCCAGTCCAGCATGTCCTCCACTGCAGTTGCCTTCAAGGAAGGCTCAAAAGAACAATGACACAGAACTCTCTGCCTAAAAATTTTTTCCTCCAGTCTGTGCAACAGTTTCAGGCACATCAAAGAATAAATAGGACAGAGTCACATGCTCATCAAAACCCAGAGGAAAATGTAAGAACTGTTCCAAAGGTGATGAGCTCGTCACAGTTTCTCTGCCGAAATGCAGGACCTCTAATAGTGCGTTGCTCTGAATGTGAGAACAGTGTATCAAATAACCAAAAGGGATTCTGTCAGCAGATGGACAAGTGTGATGAAAAGGGTGGTACAGAAGCAAACGGGGTTGAAAGCAAGAAAGCCTCTCTGTCAAAGCAGAAAAAGAAAGCTGAGAGCAAGATAGATCAGCGTTCTTTGCAGAATGACCACGTTTTGAAGGCTGACCAAAATGATAAAAAACATCTGCTGAATAGGTCAGTGAGAGAGGCTCTCTATGAGGGTTGCTGTGAAAATTCACACTGTTGTAGCAAGGCTATCACAGTGAAGTGCAATTCTGTTGACTGTCAAATGCCAAACATCGAAGCCAATGTGCCTCCTATGTTAATGCGCCCGGAACTTTCCAATGAAAGTTTGCTAATAAAAACACTATAATAAATCTTTAATTTGGCGATTGCGTGTCTTTCTTTTAAAAGTAACTTTAAATCACTAAAAAGTAAGGTCCTGAATACAGCTGAATTATAATTTGCATTTTGGAATAAAAAATATACTTTATAGAACAGTAACATTTATACATTTCATAAAGCCATTACAGGTAGTAAAACTTGGTGGTGTTCAAAATGGTTTTTTTGCTGTAATTTATAAGCTGGGTTATGCTTAATTTAGTCTTTGTCACAGGGCATTAAGAGTTTGAATTCTCCTTATAAACCATCTCAAGAAATAGTTACAAAGAAACTCCCCTTTCTGAAACCAGGGCTTGTGAGATTGATAACCTTTGGGGTGGACTGAAGTTGCCACGTTTTCCCAATACATTGTTTACCTTTATTCTGTGCTGCCTTAACAGGCTTGTGCGCACCTTGCAACAGCGGCAGGACTATAGCTGTGTTCACTCAGGATTGTCTGAAAGACCAGCTCTGCGGGGTAGCCTCTCTTGGGAATGTTTTTAACTGTTTATCCTAACAAAATCTAAAGAAAAGCTCTTAGAGGTCAACAGCACTTGTACTGCTATTGTTGTGTGTCTGCATATAGTGCAGTGAAACATTGTAAACTGCCCTTTCTGACAGTTCCTCTATAGACTTTACCATTAAATACCAGGGAATACAGGTGGAAACAATAGTAAGTGAACATTATTTACTACTCAGTGATGACAAGAAAAGTATAATTCATGTGCATGATATATGTTTGTATATGAAATCAGGAGTTATAAAGTTGAGCATGAAGTGCCTTGTGATGCTGAGCTTTTTCCCACAAAGTATGGAAATTAGAAGTAAATCTACTGTGGAGAAAGGCATAGTTAATGCACATGTTCTAGAATTACTGTCAACAGTGTCAGATTAAGTAAATTCAAAAGGCTTGAATACATAAAATATTATGCTCTGAGTTTTCTTACCCAGGGAAGTTCCAAGATATACTTACAAACTGAACTAAACTATGTAACCAAAGCATTGGATTTCAGACACTGTATTTGTGTAACTACGAGGTTTAGTCAAATGACAGCTATGGTTTGGTCATGGGAATGCTTGCTGGTCTCATCATTGAGGGAGAATGGATCTGAGAGCTGGAACTGAGTAGCTGTTATAATTGCTATGCACCTTAATGACAAATCTCTCTTCATATAATCGTTTGGTTATGCTGATTATGTTGATTTACTATACACAGATAACAGAAGATAGATTTCATGGGCTGATGTGATATCATGTGCTTGGTGTGTTATGAATCACTGGAGGAAAAGCTTGGCCTTTTCTGTTCTAATGTTCATGTTGAAGGGACATAGAAGATTAGTATCATATGACAAATCACTTTGGTTTGTCTGGGAGTAGTGATGTTAGTGCTTATATATCCCAGTGTCTGGAACAGAGTAAGAGCTTGAAATCTACAGGAAAAGCTATTGTGGTTTTACGTGGTTTCAGAAGAGTAGCATTCTTTCTTAGATATTAAATAAAAACTCACTTTTAGTTCTTTTAAAACTCATAACTCAATTTAGAGCCAGATTCTTTCTAAATGTTTGTAATGAGAGCATTTCAAGGATTTTCCATCCGCCATAGAGGCTATTAATTATAAAGAGCTAAGACTTGCAGTGCTACCTAATCTAAAGAAATAAAAAGGAGTAAGAAAGAAACTGGGCTCTTGCTGTTGCTGTTGTCCAGCTTTCTTCCTGAGCACTGCACCTGCTTGAGTGCAGCGTCTGTGGGGGATGCATGTAATGCACTAAGCAATAAATCATTCCTGAAATAAAAACAATATTATGATAGTTTAATTGACCTGCAGTCAGACCTTGCCAAAGCAGTGTGTACTGCTTATGTAGTGCCTGTCACATCAGCTGTCATTCATAGCTGTGTCTTTGAGACGTGGGCCTTAGGGGAGGTCCCCAGCTAATGCATCTATAGAATATAGGATGTTTTAAGCTGATGAACTCAAAGTTGAGGTTTTTTCTGAAACAGCTTTCCACAGCTGCATTTTGTGTAAGGACAGCCCTTCTGACTGCTTATATTAATAAATGTTTTTATAAATAATGATGAGGTAAGTGATAAAGATTAATGTTGCATTTTTATTAAGATTTATGTGTTCTTAAAGGCTGATACAGTAAAAAAAAGGGGGGGGGGCAGATAAGGACTTGTGATGTAATGTACTCTTAGAAAAGATTAAAATGAGCTAATGTACTTGGCTAGCGAACAGTATCCCTGTTGTGTTTGCCTTTTGTGACTTTGCCATCCCTCCCTGTTAACGTCTTTATTCTTCCTAATCACTCAGCTGGACAAGGAGCAATCACTGAAATAGATAAGTTTAATATTTATGTATGTGGCACCATGCGCATGTGTGTGTGCAGCATATATGTCAGTTCATGCCAGTACAGCTCCTGGGGAGTGGAAGAGAACAGGAGTTGGTTCCAGTGACAGCTGAAGGTTGATGAGGCTGTGCATTACCCTATCCCCAGAAAATTCACGAGAGAAAAAATTACATATTAGTAATTAAGTTTTTACAGGCTACTCGGAGCAAGTGAGGAGAGGTGAGATCTCTGGGAAAACTTCCACTCTGGGAAATCTTAACAGGGATGATTACATCCTACTGAGACATCTCTCTAAGAGTTGCTAATGATTGCCAGGTCCCAGGGGAAGCTGATGAGCCTAGAATACTCTGATTTCCATTAACTGATTTGCTGTCATTGAGGTCCTCCCTTGCATTTGGATCACATAGTGAATCTGGATGTGTGCACACCACACTGGCTAAATGTGATGCTTCTCTTGTAGGCTGCCCACTTGGGGTGAGGGCCCCACCACTGACGCTGGCTAGGGCTTCCTCCGTGAAGTGACAGGGTCCTGGCTTTAGATGATGTAGAGCTTTGTTTCTGTGGTGAATCTATGCTGGGTTTTTTACCAAATTGGGCAGGGTATTTGGTAATTGTTCTGGCAGTGATGACACCTCTAGCTTGGGACGTGACAGACAAGTTTCTGCCTTTTCAAAGTCTAGGAAAGACTTTACTGCAACTTGTACATGCAGTACATCTTTAAAGTGGCATCTTTAAAATTATCCAAGGGAGGAAAGAGACTTTATGTGGGAAGACAGTGATTGGTTTGAGGCTGTGAAGTTGCTGGGGTGCTTTCTTCAGGAATAAAGAATGTTCCTGGGAATGGGACTTGCATCTCAGACCAACTATATCAAATTCATTTCACTCAGGGGAGAGAAATTATATTTAACATATTAGATAACTTAGTTGTCTCTGTCTTTAGGGACTGTGTTTTTCAGATTACAATCACATTTATCGTGCAGGTAATACAGTGATTAGTTGAACAAAAAATGATATCATCATTTACAGTAAGTGCTTTAAAATATTATACCATGCTCAGTATATAATCACTGTGAATGCAGCTACCTCATACAAAGTATTGATAGATGGGTGGGTAGCTAGTATAGCAATGTAAAGGGGTTTTTTAAGTCACTTTTTCATTGTTTGTATTTTTAAAGAAAATTTAAATCCATCTTTCTACAATCAACTGCAGTCACTTAAATTTGATCTTTTAAATGTATGTGGGAGGATTGCTTTGAAATACTTTAGGTTAGGAACACCTCTAATTTTGCCAGATGGAGCCCTGGCAAGTCAGTCCAAGAGAGCTCTAAAAATACAGGTTGACAAATGACAAAAATTGTAGTGCTGTAAGAAATGTCAAACATGATCAAAATTGAATATATTATATTTATATAGAGAATGCTATACTACTTAATATAGGTAGCAGATGGGTGATTCAGGCCAAAATCACACTGACTTCATTGAATTGGACCTTAATTTTTTTTCCACGTGCTGGCAAGCTATATTACATTTTACTTCTGCCAGTAATATCTGAAGTACTGAAGTATATGTAGCATTTGATTTACAATGGTGAGTTGGGACACCATCCTACTAAGTACTGCGTATTCCTACAGTGTGAAACAACACTTGCCTTTGCAAAAAAACCTCTGTCTGTATAACAGAGAGAGGCTGGAAGAAAGGCAATAGCTTCTCTTAAGTTCATAACAGACCTCCACAGACTCCTGAATTTGGATCCAGTGTCACTATCACATAGCTACCCTCACTTCAGTGTTGTTGTCCTTTGACTGTTTATTCTGTACATAGTGTCAGTCTGGCATCAGTCTTTCTGCCTCTGTATATCTCACCAGTTCACCCAGTTTATTAGAATAAGGTCTCTCAGCTCTGAAGAGCCTGTAAAATAGATTGCACACAGCTTAGAGAGGCTGCAGTTTTTAGGTACTACCATGCTATAACTTCTGAATACTAAGCAGTCTTACACACCAAGGACTCTTGACTTTGCTGTTTCCCTTTACTTGGCAGCTTGTATTCCAAGTGTTTTCCCTAAAGTCTCTACTTCAGAAAGTTGCATAGACTCAGGTGCTTCCTGGAGACAACATAATTTTCAGATGATTGCTGAAATATTCTAAAGCTAATATGTCCAACTTGGGTTTGGATTCCATTTTTTTAGGTTTTGGTAAATGTTCCTTTACCTGTAAATGGATAGACACATTCCAGAGGAGCAGCTAGTTGTTGCTTTTATTTAAATTCTGTTGGTTAAAAATGTATGTTGAGTCTAGTTTCCAAACTGTTAATTAAAACTGGTGCTGATTTGTCATTTTATAAGCAGCAGGGATAAGACTTGTTCTCTTGCTGCAGGCTGGCCACAATTATGGTAGTGTTAGAAGTTGAACTCTTACAGCAATGAGTCTTTAGAGCAGGTGGATGGCTTTGCTTTGAGGCTTAAACAAACTTTCTTAAATCCTTGTAAAGCCTTAACCAAAACTGGCTGCAGATTTATCTCAATAGCGATTCTAGCACGTTTTGCTGTGGCTGAGGAAAGGAGCAGATTATTCATAACTGACTCTTTAGTAATGCTGGCCATATTACAGTGCCCTGATCCTCGGAAAACAGTGTGACTGAAATATAAACCTGAGTAATGGCAGACCCTTAAAAATTTGACCTAAGTCCTGTCTTCTACACACACTAATATTTTTTAAATGTTATTCCATAATAGGAAATGACATATTTTAAATTTTAAGATGGATTATGTACTGAGATTATTACTGAGTTGACTTATATTTGAAGTAATTTTCAGGACAAATGAAGGACGGGTGAGGACAGCTTGGCTTGGGATGACTGATGAGGTGGCACCTCACTGAACCCAAGCAGCAGGTCACCTGACATCACCTTGCTGTAAACGGCAGCGTTCAGGAGCTGACAGGGGAGCAGCCACGTACCTGCAGCGTGGGGAGAGCAGAGGGGCAGTAACTGCATCAGCCGCATCTTCTCCCTTTCCATCACTGGTGAACTTCTTAATTTTATAATTAAAAAAAACCCTCCTGTGTGTTGCATGCTGGGACAATAATTCCACTCTCACTTTAATGGTATAAATCAAAAGTAAGTTAATTGGAGTTACTGGAGCTGTGTTGCTATAAGAAAGAAAGGTATCACAACTGCTGAGTTAGCTCTCATAAAAATTCCTGGTACATTTTAGTGTTTGGCCCTAAATTCATTTTTGAACAGGGATTTAGCAGTGCTTTGAGTGGAGTTCTGTTGGTGCCATCCTGTAGTACAAGGTTAGATACTTTCCTCCACTTTTTCTTACAAAAATAGTCTGTTTAACTATATATTTTTAAATCTCTGTTTTTTAAATTTATGTTTTATAATATGTGATAGTATTGTCCCAAATATTTTCCAAATTATCTGATACAGCATGGCTGAACATCAAAACTTTTTTCCTAATGTACGCTCTTTTCAATCTGACAGAACTTGAACTCATGGCTGTCATAGCAGCAAAGTTGTGCAAGACCCTTATTGATCCTTTCTTCTATTTTGTGTTCTTAGGGTTCTGTTCTCATCTGACCCTAAAATTTCGGGCTTTTCTTAGATGCCCTAACAGCTTGATTTCTTTCCTGACACCTGTTAAGTGCCAAATGTAGCTCATTAATATACAGTAAAGGTAACCAATATTCCCTGTATTTCCTGTATTCATAAAGCTGCGTGTAGCAGGCCTTCCTCTCCTTTTGTTGATTCACATTTTTTCTGGAGTTTTTGAAATACAGCTGGTGTAGTTGTGTAGCATAATCTCTTTGATCTTTTCTTATGAGAGCAGCTTTATTACATTTGAGGAATATAATATGTCAGCTTTTAACACTTCACAGCAGTATTATACTACTCAGTAGGGCAGAAGTAGAGTACTGTGTTACACTGACACTAGTTTGAATACTTCTAGCAGCAGGTAGTTACATGATTTGCAGGTGTTTTATTTGGCATAGCACTGAAAGAGTATAATCTTCACAAAGATGAGCGTTATGAATTTTGTAATATAAATGACAGATAATTACTTACTCTCATCTTCCTTTGTGTAGCATTATCTTCACACAAAGAAACTTAAAAGAAGTAATTCAGGAAGTATTAAGCAAAACAAAATAAAATTGTAAAATTCTAGGATTGCAGGGACATGCCAGGAGGTAAGCTCTGCTACTTTCTGAATTCTGTGAGGACTTTTTAAACCACGTAGCTTCATATGTCCCAGGTGAACAACATGCTGTTGTTGAATGAGAATTCAAGAAACTGTCCTCTGACATCTTTAGATGGTGTCACATTCCAGAGTAGTTTGAATATGTGAAATAACAGCACTGGGGAGAGATACTGTACCAGAATAAGGTGTCATAATGAAGACTATTCAAGTGTTAGCCAGTCTGGCATTTTTATCATTTGCAGCTGAGAGAGAAGCAATATGGAACTTGAGCTAATACATTTTAACTGCAAGATACTCAAGCCAAGCCCATATGCAAGAATTTGAGACAGCTCAGTAGGCACACTGGATAACTTGGAGATATAACCTTCAATTAGCCTAGTTATGACAGAGCAGGGGAGAGAGAGAGAGAGGTACCCCAAATCCTTGTTTGCATTGAAATACTCTTGTACACAATACAGAGGGAGTAAATGTCTTGAAAATGTGTGTAAACCACAGTATTTGAGACTACAATAACTTTTATGATCTCAGAGTAATAAACATGAAACAGAGCTGCAAACAATAGCATGTAAAAGGTGATTGATGTTTAATTAGGGAATTGTAAACTTCTGTGGATTTAAAATCAGTGGTATTCAAAAAGCACAGGTTCCATGAGCCAGCAATAAATTTTGGTACTTGTTTTAGATGACCAGTAACTTAGTACATCCAGATAGATTTTAGTGCTCTATCGTTGATATACTCCACTTGGCATTTATTATACAGGTTCACAGGTACATCAGTGCAGTGAATTTGGCTGTCACCAGTCAGGATTTTGGATGGAGACTGAACTGCATCCTGAATGAGCAGCTCAAAACTGAGATCATCTGTAAAAGCAGACTGTGAGTATGTCTGTTCGGCTTTTGCCAGATACTGGTTTGCTATGGGCAATGGAGGAGGGGGGTTGAAATCTGTACTTCTCTTTGTCCCCTGAATACAGAAGCTGATAACTTTGACCAGGGTAGATGTTTTGAAATTCAAAAGGTGAATGAAGTCCTTGTGATGGTGTGTACATGTAGATGAATTTGTGTGTATGTGCTTGGATTCTTTGGTGTTCCAAATACATACTTGGATTTTTGTTGCTAAGAAGTTACTGACACCCAGACCCTAGTGAAGTATAAAAACTGGCCTGATCTGTCTCTGTTTTGGCACTCTCAAAGAAATACTATGCTTTTATGTTTACATTCATATTTATTTTAAATATATAAAATCTATAATAATAGCCCCAGTCGTAAACTCCTATTATTATAAACTGATGTTTAATGTTAACATTACTTCAGTATTTTTATAAATGGTCCAGCACAGTAGGGACATATAAACTCTGTTTTCATTTACCATTTTTAGTACTTCATGATTGTATTTCACGATGCATTTAAAATAATAAATTTGAAATGCTGGGCCTGTACACAGAGGTGATTCAAAGTACCTATAGCTAGCTTTAAAACTGCTTGAAACAACTTGGGGGGGGAAAAAGGACAAAACACTTAAAATAGTAAAACAGAAGCCCAAATATACTCCATTGCTAGTGAGTCTGTATACACATGCCTCGTGTCTAAGCCTGCCTTTTTCACCAGTCCCCTTTCAAGATGACCTCTACTTTTGTTCTGTCTTCAAGTTCTCCTTTCCAGCTCAGCCCTGGTTTCCTTGCAGTGTCTGAACATGAATCCTGAAGGACAAGAGCTGGTTATCATACTGCAAGGGGCCATCCAATTTGGAGGGGCTGCAATGATGCCATTGTGCCCCTGCTTTTTAAGTGTATGTTCCCAGACACAGAGCTTGAATAAGATCCACTATTATGTCTCGCCTCATTTTCTTGACCACGAGGGAGTGATTGATCTCCAGGAGCAGAGAAGGTGTGATGGCCTGTGCAGCAGGGGGGCACTGGGCCATGCAATCCTGAGGATTATTCTTCAGTCATAAGAACTCTCAGCAATTTATCTTTCTGATATTAGGTCTAAATTTGCCTTTTGTCCATTGTCATTGTGCTACTCTGCAAGTTATTCCCCCCTGCTTTGGGCAACCAAGAGTACCTCCCTCCTGGTGCTTGTGTTCCTCAAATCCTTGCAGTCGCCGCTGCACGCGAAGAGTCCTTGCTGAGGAAGGAGCCCCTGCTGCTCTTGTGCAGCCTAGTTGGAACCTCTTGTCAGTGGAGGAGAGCTTGTGAGATTCATTTATTGGAGTGGCCTTGCCCCGAAGATGGCTGTTGTTTGTGTTGTAACCTCCTCTGCCACCTGGGGACTGGGACCCGGCAGCGTGAGCTTCTGAGGTGGACTGTAAATCTAAGGGCTGTGGATTTAAACCTGTTTTGTCTTTGACTATGCAAGAGCTCAGAAATCATCCTGACATTTAACATTTGCTGTCTCAGTTCTGTTTTATGATATGCTTTAGCCTGAAAAGCCTGATTGATGTGAAACCCTGCTGGAGTCTTCAGCTTTCACCCTTTCTCTGGTTTCACATTGTTGTATTTTAAAATCAGGAGAGCGAAGATTCATATCAGATGTTGTTGCTGTTGGTGTCTTCCCCTTTCCCTCCACCCAAGTCCATACTATCTGGAAATGGCTCCTCCCTTCCTTAGGAAACCCAGACAGCGAGGAAGCCACAGCCTCTTGATGTTTTTACATTTAGGTGTGCCTGACTGAATGTAGATTTCCTCAAAGCTATCGCAGCTCTCAGGTTGGTTTGTTTTTACTTCAGAAGATCTGAAGTCATATCTCAGTGTATCAAACTGGGCGCAACTCTTGTTTGTAACCTCTCCTACAGTGGGAGGTGAAGTGGGGAAGTCAAACTGGAGCCGTGTCAAAAGACTCAGTCTCTTCAATCCCTTCTCTATAAGACAGTGGCTGATCTGTAATTGATGATCTGAACTGAAAATTGGCCCCAGCTACCAAGTTTTGCCATATACTGAATTAGTTCAGTAAAGTGAGTTTGGAGAGCTCCAGCTGGCCTGGATATGGATGCAGCAGACAATAAACATGCCAGCAGCTAGAGCTGACTGCTGCGACTTAGAAGCAGCACATGCATCCTGGGCTGTGGTGTCCTGTCTGAAATATCCCTCTGTTCTCACTGCAAAAAACATTCAAATTAAATGTGAGACAGGAAGTTACTGACTGTGTAATAGCAATCTGAGATGTACTGCCGCTGTCTTCTTCAGACATGCAGTCCAGGTGCAACCTTCTGGAAGTACCTGTGTCTCTTCCCAGTGACTATCCAGAGAGCCTGAGATCCTAATTTAGGAGCAGTGAATTGTACCTAACTTGTAAGATCACCTTCTGAAGGTTTCCAGAGGTTGCAATGTCTTTTTGGCTAACAATGAGTACAGTTTCTTTCTTTCCTGTTAACTAACATAGGAGTAAATTGAAACCTGAAACTGGAATAAGATGGGAAAGTTGGACAAGCACAGGAACAGGTGAAATATTTCTTTACTCTTTGAGGTAGCAAGCGTGGCAAAGGGGCTACTTCGCTTCCATGAATCCTTTTATTTGACCAGGCAAAGGAAAGTGTTGACAGCCTTACCTGAGATATTTGCCCTCCTCTACTTAGCCACCAAAGGAACTGAGCTGAGACAACACAAGCTCTGGGCTGGTTTATTTATCCTCCTTCAGTACTCAAGCTGCCACACCTATCTCTGTGCTGTGCTGTGGTCTGTAATAGGAAATTAAGCCATAAGTCAATGTTGACTTCTGTTGGAAGTCATCCTATAGAATAGAATAGTCTTTAGTAATGATCTTTTAGGGACAGAGCACTTCCTTTTCTGGGTAACTGCTTACATATTTCATGACAGGGTAGAATCAGTGGTTGCAGTAGTCCCTGGGTCCAGTGCTCTGAGCCCAGCTCTTGTCTCTTGTATTCCACATGCTGATGCTTTAAATCCAGTTCACCTTCTCACAAACAGTCAGCCATCAGCTGTGTGCTGGCTTGGGAAAGCTTAATTCAGTTGACTAATCTATTGTTCCCATTTGTTTGTTTGTGTAGGTTTTAACAGGAAAAGGGGTTTAGTCTATGGCAGCAGACAGCACTCATCCAGGACACCTGGTAATACATCTTTGTGTGCAATATACATATTAATCAAAAAGTTATAAATCTTGTGTGCTTTTTGTAAACTAAAATACTGGATTTCCAGTTCAGAGTCTTCCAGTATGTAAATTTAGAGGCTAGGAAATACAGATGAGCTACTCCTGTTCTTACAGATCAGCAGTTTTTTTGCACACCTCTGTACTTACACACAGGAGCCATTATTTTATTTCAATTTTGAACAAACTCACTCTGACCCTGGAATTTACAGTTATCCTTTCTTGTAAGAAGAAATGAAATGAGTCATTTCCAGTGGGAAACAGTTTTTCTGGTAAAGTTCTAGTATCATATAACTACATGTAAGTGTGTGTATAAAAATATAAAATAAATAAGCAGGCATAAGCCCAAATTTCTTTAAATGATAGATCTGGTCATAAAGGTTGAGGCTGTTAAAAAAAAAATAAATCTTGTTTTTGCAGAATTTACTTACAGTGTTTAGGCCAGCTAAAGCTTTGAGACACATCAGCATGTTTTACCTGATTAGTTTCTAAAAATACAATCTCTCACTTCCAGCTTTCTGAGAAAGTTTGGCCTTTCTTCCCTTACACAGAATCTGGCCACATTATGCCAATTCATTTATCACCTCCAGATTGTGTTACTGTGATTTGTTGTGTCTAAAGCTGGGTTTGAAGATGATGCACAGATTTCAGCAGGGACAGCCTGTAATTGCCTCCCTGCCTTCTCTATGCTTTAGGCCACAGTGGGCATCTAAAGCCTCCTCTCTGCTGCTTCCCATTTGGTTTCAGTCCTAATTTAAGGCACTGATTTAGTTTTTGAATCAATGAATAGGTCAAGCTTCAGCCACATTAGAAGCTGAATATTAATCTCTGTATGACTGTGGCACAGCCCAGACGTACCCATTCTATTGACGATTGACAAGGAAAAACTTCTCAAAAGATATTCAATTAATCTAGAATCAGAACTCCTTCAGGATACGTTTCAGAGCTTCCTTAGAAAGCCTTTTTATACTTGGGAACTTAAACATTTGTGAACTTCATTTTTGTATCTCTAAATCTTCTCCCACCTACCCTTTCTTTACTAAAATATTTGCCCCAATGAACGTTGACCTTCAAGAGGGAAGACTGCCAGGCACTACATGGTATCTGCCTGATTTCTGCAAGATTACAGAGAGGGCTACACTGAAAAGAATGCCAAAATAAGGCAGATTGTTGTCCATTATTTTTATTTCTGTATTGCTTTTCCAGCCTTTTGTGGGTTTTCTACCATTTACAGGTAAATATAAGGTCAACTCTGGAAGGCAAGGATATTGCCATAGAAGAATAGATACAAGACGTAGGGAGAGCCGGGTTACTGTATATGTTATATACATATTAACTACTGATTCAGCATTTGCACAGCTCCAGGAGAAGGCACTGTCATACATTACATCTCCACTGTGATTGCATAATTCTTCTTATTAAAAATGATGTATGAAATTAAAAAGACAAGTATAATTCTCAGATTATGGGTTAAATCTACAGCACTGGCAGACAGATAAATCTCTTCTGTATGGTAAATAAAGCAGAGACATAACCTGCTACTCAGAGGAGTATTTAATATTGACTGAACAAGGAATAGAGAGACACATATAGAGACAGAATAGCTGAACCTGGGTTGTACATGTGCCTCTAAGAGTGTGTATTACTGTCTTGTTGAGTAGTGGACTTTAATGCGTTTGAGTTGCATTAGGAAGAACTGCCAGTCTTAACAAAGGCAGTTTGACCTTGTGGGACCAGTGATTAGAACAACTAGAATTAAACAGTGTGTGCAGAACTGTAATATGGGTTCTTGGTGAATATGCAGACAATATGCTGTGAAATAACTGTAGTACCTTAACAGACACTCATTACATTGTTGGCATGAATTACAGTAAACAGCTGTATGTGGCTCATCTGCCAGCATTTCAAGAAGAAAGCCAAAAATCCTTTATTACCTTGATCTGGATTGCTACCTTGTCCATTTTTTGTACTGCTGTAGGAATTTTTGAGGTGAGTGAGTTGTCTGGTCAAGTGTTTTCTTTCCAGTGCTTTCAGTTGTCACCATTTCAAAAAAGGTTTAAATGCTCCTTATGTTCCTCTTGTAATTACATTGGAGTGTTGTGTGGGTGAGGGTGGGGAAGCTATTTTTTGGTGACCTCAGCTGGCAATCAGTTTATCCCCTTGAAGCATGACAGTTGATATCTTTGGACATTTTTCATTAGCTAGTGTAATATTAGATACTATTCTTGTTCATACAAATGTCTAATCCAGCTTTTGTTCTCTGAGCTGTCTCTGCCGCAGGATATCCGAGCTGAGGAGAGATGAAGAACAAGGAAGACAGTGTACTGATGCGGTGTGACTGATGTTACAGGGAATGCGTAAGAGTAATTGCAGGGTTTTCCTGCCCTAGTTTCCTCTTCCTGTTGGTACTGAAGTTAATGAGGATTTGAAATAATTCTTCAATATTGTGTTTGTATAATAATTATTGATATTATGAACAATGAAGGCTTTAAACATGCAACATACTGACGTGCCATCAGGAAATTTTAAGTGTTGTTGCCGTGGGTGCTGGTGGATCACACAAAATGCAGTGCAAACAATATTTGTTCAAGTGAGGCAGGAAGTCAAAACCTTCCTCCAGCCTTTATAGTTCAAGAATTTGTTCTAAATTTTGCCAAGAGAGCAGCTTGTCTAAGAGAGCAGTTTCTGGAGTAAATCAAAGTCCTTGTTGCCTTTAGGGCCTCACTTAGATGCTCTTCTCAGATATCAGCTGCATGAGAGATGAAAATAAGTGTCTCTTCCTGACTGACTGCTGTTCCACCTTGTCTTTCCAGCAGCCTGGAGAGAATTAACAGAATCACAGTCCTGGAATGAGTTTGGAGTTGTCAGAAATCTCAATATTTGGGAGGCCCAAGCTTTAAGTGAAAACCTCAGAACATGGCTCAACTAGAAAACTCTTGAGGAAAACAGAAATACAAGAAATCTAGCCATTTAAAGAAATAAACCCTGTTTATCAGCCATGGAAATTACTGTCATTAGCTGTGTCTGGCCATGGATTGGCAGTAGCAAGTGCTAGTTTTGCTCTGCTTGCCATTCAGCATAGGTCACTAGGCAAGGATAAGAAACAGTAAGCCCTGTGCTCCTGTAAATGTTATCTTTAAAAAGAGAAGCTTGAGAGAGAATAAGACATAAATAATCATGTTACTTTGTTTTCAAACTGATGCTGAGTAATACCTGAATCCAGAGACTCAGACCTCCAAGATTGTTTGTTTAAGCTGTTATTACTATGATTTTATTCAAATGCAGTTTGGAAAACCTGGAAATGTCAGAAACGCTTTGTAAAAGGTCTTATTTTAGGGCTTGTGAAGTAATGATGGTAGAAATAATATAAATATGTTATTTATATATAATATAAATAATATTTTTAAATGTTTTAATTTTGAAGGCCTTTGCATACAGCGCAAACACCTTATTAATTCAAAATATTTCACCAGCATTTGTACAGAGATGTCCAGGTTTCTTTGTGATTGCTTGACATTTTCTCTTTTTCTCTCTCTCTCTCTGAATCTTTTGACACTGAAAAAAGGAAAAAAGAGGAGGAAAAGTGATAAAGGAAATGAACCAAACAAAAAAGACAAGAAAACTGAGGCTTTAGTCAGGGGTTTCATTTTTTTAGGAAGATTATTCTAACAATAAGATTTTTGCCAGAAATTAATATTTTAAATGTTTCCTGAGGTGGGGGGGAGGGAAGCTTCAATCTGATAATGATAGCTTGTTCTATTTAAGAACTTTGATCTCTTTCCTGCCCCTGGCCTTTGTGCAGCTTTGTCTCCCCTTTATATAAATCACAGGCTGGGCTTTTCACTCCAATTTGGGAAGAATGTCAGGTATGCCTGTGTCAAATGGCCCACATAACCTTCACTGCTTTGAGGCACACACTGACATTAAGTTGTCTCTGTGTGACAGTGTCTAAGGTATCTGGTTTACCTCTGTCACCTCAAGGTAAAGTCACCTTCTACACTGACTTTTTCAGGTAACTTGATTAAAATCAGTATCTGCCCAGACTTCTCAGGTCTCCAATGTGTGCCTAATGGCGTGACAACACGAGTCCTCACAAACAGAGACCACAGATGAAATCCAGCTCCAGTGAGGTCTGAATTCCTGTTAATTTTAGCACTGTAGGATTTGAAGGAAAATGCCTTTCTTCCTCCCATATTGATGAACTTTCTATGTGGAGATGACTGGATCTCCAGAATCCTTCACCTTCTTTCCTTCTTTTGTCTTAGGAAAGGTTATGTCTTCTTTCAAGTGCCAGCATCCCCACAGTCTATCAGTGCTTAAAAAAAAATCAGAGATCACTCTGTGATCTCTGATTCAGTGAGGTTATTTGGGCGGTTTTGATTCTCATAAAAATGTTCATACAGTGTTGTGACAATTTCCCTTGCTGTATGCTTTAACTTCTGCATGCAGTTTCCTTCTCTTCTAGTCTCAGATGAGTCTATCCCAGTAATACTTAGTGCTGCTTCTTTGCTTATTTCCATGTTTCACACAAAAACTGTTTTATGTTATTTTGCTTAGCAAAGGTACTTGGAAATTAGGGACATTATAAGAATAAGTGTGCAATGCAATGACCTTTATTAATCTAAATCAAACCTCCTTCCCTATGAAGCAAAAGCTTTTAGAAGTTGAAAAGAGGCAGGTCATCAAGACCGTACAGTGAAACTCTTATCACAGAAAATTGCCTGTATTCCCCACCGAGGTGTTTGGTGCGTCCAACCGGTCCTCGGGCAAAAACTGTGTCTTTGGATTTGTCTTCTGTTGGAGCACAGAATCAAACCAATATAATAAGTTTTGGAGTGGGGTTTTTTCTTGTAATAATTCTTTAATTATTCTCCCAAATTCTGTAGTTGATTCCATTTCACATATTACACCTTACAGCTCTTCAAGATCTCTATCCAGCGTTGTCATACTTGGAGATACATGTTAGCTTGAATTCATCCCTTATGTCAGATATTGCTTGGAAATAGATAGAAACCACTGGGCTGGAGTGTGATTTCTTCCACATTATACTGATACTATATAAAAAGAAATTATAGATGCTGAAAAACTTCTGTGACTTAACTGATCTTCCAAGGTATTGGCACTTAACCATCCTGCGAATCCACCTTCTCAGTTGTATATGTGCTTAGCTTTTGGATATAGTTTTGGTTTGTAGCATGTGCAAATGGAGTGGGAGTCACAGAAGCCACTTGTGTATAATCCAAAGCCAAATACGATACTCAAAACTCAAAGAATTTTGCTTTTAAAGTGTCCTTGATCGATTACCCACTTCTTCCTGTTCCAATAATAGCTTCTCTGATTCTTTCTCTGAAAAAAGAAATCACATTATGAAATTACATTAGTGTGCATTCAGAGAGTACCAGTTATCTGATCTGACATTTTATATATTGATTGAAACGCTGAGAGACAGGAAAGACATGATTTATAACAGTACAGTGAAAAACTGAGAAACAGATGAGGTAAGGTCACAAAACATGAAGGGTAAATGGGAGCTGAGCATGCTCAGCTCCTGTGAAGCACGAGCCTGACAGGGCTGCTTCGTGATGGTAAGGAAGGATATGAGGGGTTCTTATTCCCCAAACTAAGTTTGATTTGCTTAGCCATTTTATTTCCTATGTAAAAATATTAATTTCCAGCAAAAATCTTATTGTTAGAATAATTTTCCTAAAATAATGAAACCCATGATTAAAGCCTCAGTTTTCTTGTCTTTTTGGTTTGGTTCATTTCCTTTATCACTTTTCCTCCTCTTTTTTCCTTTTTTCAGTGTCAAAATAAAAAGATTCAGAGAGAGACAGAGAAAAAGAGAAAATGTCAAGCAGTCACAAAGAAACCTGGACATCTCTGTACAAATGCTGGAGAAATATTTTGAATTAATAAGGTGTTTGTGCTGTATCCAAAGGCCTTCAAAATTAAAACCAACCGATATGAAACAAAAACTACCGATAGTAAGAATATATAGTAATAATTAATCCAGAATTTCTAATTTATAGGTCTAAAAAATACTTCAGAAAGATAAAGCAACAGAGATGTCTCAAGATAATTACTTAGCAGGTTGGTGGGGGAGCCAGAAGAGCCCCCAGCACTCATGAACCCCAGTCCAGGAGTCAGTCCTTCTGGCTGAGTTGCCCCTAATCAGGAGAGCAAGGAAGGGTGATGTCAGGATTGTGTTGTCGTCCACAGTTTGAAATAGCTGGGCAAGTTACATTTATCTTGAACTTGTTTGTGTGACATGTTTAGCTTTGTAAGCTTGCCAACCTTGGCCACTAAAGAAGAGCACAGAGTATCTTTTAGTGGTGGGTTTTTTAAAAACAGGATTTTTGTTTTAATTGCTATTTACACGTTCCACCCTTTGCCCTTTTTCAGCTGCAGGGAGATCTTGTTCTATTTTAAAAGCTAGGGCAGGAACTTGGGGCTAGAGACTGCAGCCAAATCAAACAGGAATCTCACCAACCTAATAGAGGGTTGGCTGATAATAAAGGCTATCTTCCCAAGCCTTTAAAGCTCTATTCTTCCAAAGACACTCCCTTATCTGAAGCCTCTGGCTTCCCATGAGGGGGTATAAACATTTCCCTATGCGGCAGGGTACCCTTTGACATTAAGAGGAAAGTACAACTCAAGATAAGTTGAAGAGGCTTTTATGTCTAATCTCAGTAAGCATTCAGAGGCTGTGAATGTCTTTTTATCCTGAGTTGCTGAGGTTTGTTTTGGTTTTTTGGCTAGGAACACATTTTGCTTGGAGTTTTATTACATCCCTCATGGCTTTTTTTTTTTTTTAGCTGAGCTGTCAGTGCAGTACTTGTTTGGTCAAGACATGGTGTGTTTACTTGGCATCTTCAGTATATAAAACTAGTGCTGTTTGCATGGCTTCCATGCAGCCAATTCTGCTAATATTTTCAGGCTCTGACTAATGCGGCTTGAGGGTAAATGTTTTCTGACTTTAACATTGTACCTTGCTCACAGGAGCAAGTTTTGATGGCTTTTTTTCACAGGCAGAGGTTTCAATTTTTTCAATTCACTGCTATTCCTTGTTACAGTTTTTGTGGTTTTTTTAAGAGGTGGCAAAGTTTTAATTCATTTTTTTTGTAGGTGTTGGGATCCCGTCAGTGAACAGCTCGTAGAAAGCTCAGCTCACTTTCATACAAATGGGAGCTGGGCCTCTTTAGCTTGGAGAAGAGGAGACTGAGGGGAGACCTCATTAATGTTTATAAATATGTTAAGGGTGAATGTCACGAGGATGGAGCCAGGCTCTTCTCAGTGATGCCCAATGGTAGGACAAGGGGCAGTGGGTGTAGCTGGAACACAGGAGGTTCCACTTAAACTTCAGAAGAAACTTCTTTACAGTGAGGGTGACAGAGCACTGGGACAGGCTGCCCAGGGAGGTTGTGGAGTCTCCTTCTCTGGAGATATTCAAGACCCGCCTGGATGCCTTCCTGTGTAATTTCGTTTAGGTTCCTGCTCCAGCAGGGGAGATGGACTAGATGATCTTTCAAGGTCCCTTCCAATCCCCAACATTCTGTGATTCTGTGATCCATGCGATTGCTGAAGGCAAGACCCCTACACTCCCCCTTTAATAAGTCTCCTCTTCCAGGAGTGCTGGGCTCCAATGCACTCTCTGGGACCTGTTCACTGATCCTTCTTTCATGTCCTTTTCCAGTCCTTGCATCCCAACCACCCTTCTCCCAGCTGATGCAGAACAAATGGCATCTCATTCAGAGCCTGGCATAAGTGGCCCTGTTACTGTCCTTCAGGACTGATGCTGAACGATGTGAGGTGTTTCATGCCAGCCCAGGGCCATACACTTTGCTTCTGCTGCACTCCAGACTGTCTGGCTGGAAAGATACTGGGATTGACCTTTCCCTCCCAGCAGCAGTGCCAAAGGCCTGTCTCTTCTGCTTACTGGGAGTCAATTAGAGAGAAAATAAAGACATTTCAGCATAAGATTTACCCCTGTGGCTTAGCAGCAGTGGTGAACATCAGTGGAGGCTTTAATCAAAGGCTGTCTTGAACCTCCTCCTTCTGTCCCATGAATGAAGACTGGAAGTCCCTCACATGTTCCCTGTAACCACCACAGGCCCTCCACACTGGGTGTTCCGCCATGTTCCAGCCACCTTTCAACTGATATCTTCGTTTCTTTCAAAAGAAAAACATCCCGTCCCATCTCTTGAGGCTCATGGTGCGAACTTGCTTTTAGATAAAGCACTGTAGTGTATTCAACTACCATAATTAACCTTCCATTTTAAAACCTCCCTTTTCAGATCAGCTCCCTACAGGCTAATTTTTTCTGTTTTTTTATGCGTGAGTGATGCACAGATGCTCTGTCGGGGTACTTTACCTCTTCATTAAGTTTGATTACATAGCATTTGCACTCTGCCATCTAAAAGTGCCCCGCTTTCTGATATAATTAGTGTTCCTCCAATTAGGATAAATGGCTGTTTCATTACTTTTAAGTGGGTCATTAAAGTGCCATTCCTGTCTCACGCCTCTGGAGGTGACAAGGGTACCTGCACACTCCTTTTCGAAAAGTCAAATCTAATTTCAGAAGGCTAATGGAGAAGGTAATGTACCAGGGCAGATGTTGCTCATGACTCCTGCCGAGAGCAGTTCCTGAGTAGTTGATTTTCCTGTGTGCTTGGTACTCTGATTTACTGGTGAAATTGAAGTACCTATTTGCTAAGGCACCTTTTGATGAAGTTCCTGGAGGCATCAGAAATTGGGAATTATTTAAAATACATATTGATAAGCTTCTGTTACCGTATGGGTTCCTGTTATGACTGTGAAAGTGTGTCGTTGTCACAGGTAAAACACGGAGATTGTGCTTTATCGAAAGCAATCCTTGCATCTTTGTTTTCTCATCCCCACATTCATCCACAAGGATGTCTTCTCTCCAGGAGCCATGCTATTTGCTTGTAACCTGGGTGTAGCAGCCCTTTCTGTTTTTCGAAGAGGCCTTGCAATTCCTGAATCATTAGATTCTGCAATGCTATAAACACCATTTTCTGAGAATTGGAGGACAGATTTCTGGCCCACGTCAGAAAATTGTGACTCATATTTTGGGAAGGGATAGAGACATCTTTTTTGTAAGTGAGATGTGAGAGCAGTGAGTCACCGTGGTGGTCCCTTTCTGTAACCTCCTTTTTAGATGTGGAATTCATAGACAGCTGCATATTTTAAAAATGCTTAAGGCCACATCTGCCGGAGAATAATCTTGATCTTTTTGGATGCTGTAAGTCAGAAGCTGGTCCAGGGCTGAGATCATCTGATTCTCTCCATCAAGATATAATACTGTTTCAAAAATTTATCAAGAAGAGCTAAGATTTTGGAAAACAAAGACTATACTTCTTGCTATGGGATTAATCTACTTGAGATGTAGTAAAAATGCCTTTTTCTTTTTCTTTTTTTTTTTTAACTAAATGATTTATGGAACTCCCTGAGTATCTTTCTATTGATGAAACTGGATCAGATCTTAGATTGCTTAAAATGTAAAAAGCCCATTTGTTTTTCTCTGCATTTTTTTGGTTTTCTCTATTTTTTTTCTGATTTTCAAGCCCTTTTGTTTTCTTCTCCTTTGTGGTCCTTGGGTCTCCTTTTACCACAACGTAATCATGTAAAACTTCTCCCCAGTTCATCCAGCTTACAACAATCTAGATATTTCTCAGGCTCTCATCTCAGATGACTCATCAAAGCCAAAACATCCATTAATCAGTCACCATCTTACTGATTAGGCTTATTTCTAGTAAGTGTATTAGTACTGAAGAAAAAAAATCATTCAAAGATGTTTTTCCTTTCCCATCCTCCTCAAAATCAGAGGATATAGGGCAGGCAGGCTGCAACCATTGTCCCCTTCAACCGCTTCTCATTGGTTAGATCGTAACATGCAGAGTAGTCACAAAAGGTAAGTGGAAGCTAGGCACGAGGGATTAGGTCTTGAGGAATTTTATTTAATTAACCTTCCTGCTAAAGCAATCACATCTCACTTCTCAGACTCTTAACCCTCCTAGGTCATGTTTTCTCTATCAAACTGTGAAGTAACACACAGAATTATACAGCCACCTTGGTATCTTTGCTTTAAAAAAAATATAAATAATTCTGTACTGACATGAAAGTATAAATACATGGAGTATGAAAAAATTTACTACTGCATAAACAGTTATCAGTCTGTCAAAAATCTGTGCAGCTGCTGGATCTCGGTGGGAGGCAAGCCTGAGCCTCACCTTGAGCCACTTGTTACAAAGGTTTGCATTGATCCCAGATGCTACTTTGAAAACTGAGGCCTGATACATCTCTAGCCTTTCAGGAAGTCAGAATAAATCCAACAGCTTCTGTCTAAAATCTCTGCTGGTTTTGCTGTGGATGGTGTTTTGGTGGCACAGCAGCTTTTAGTGGAGATTCTGGCTTCAGATACACGTCCCAGGAGAACAGAATGATATTTTGCAAAGCTGAATTTCAGTGACTAAGGCATCAAACACATTGTAATAGCTCATCAGGCATTATTAATGCATGTGTCCTGGAGCTCTAAAGGTGAGGGTCTGGCCAAAGGTTCATAGGTTCAGGCAGGATGTGCTGCTTTGTCATGCCAATGAAATACAGTCAACAGGATATGGGGAGAACTCCAACCTGTGTGTAAGAGCTACCAAAGGGTCACTGAAAGAAAAGCTGATTCTTCTATAGGTGAAGTACAAGCTGTATCCCTTCAGAGCATCTCCTGCTAAGCTTCTTCCTTCAAAGGGGTAAAGCCGAGGTCAGAGAGCAGTAAGTTACTAAGTTAAAACCTCTGTATTCTGAGGTCATCTGAGAAGGGGCAGAATCTGCAGCATGGCAGAAGGAAGGAAGGGTGAGGCTTTGCTGAGAAGAGCCGCTGTTGTGCCTCTGCGAGATGCAGGTCTCTTCAATGGATTTCATCACCCATTGCCGTGTCTCATTTATGTGAGGTATGGGCCAGTCTCTCGCTAAACAGCCTGCTGCCATGGGAGAACAGACTTATGAGAAATACCACCTCTCTGAAAATTGAGAAGGCAGAACAGCCCATCCATAGTGGTTACTTGCAGCTACCTACTTTGTAAATAATTTTTCTGCAGATACACCTGATAGGTCCCTAAGTTATAGTGCCAGGCCTCTTTCCTAAGGGCTTGCAAATACTGAGTATCTGCAAACCTGAGGTGAGTCATGGGATCTTTCCTTGGTCCCTGCAAGGAGCTCGGGGAGAGAACAGAGCAGCAGAAATTATTGTTTAGTAAGAACAGTGTCCCTGGCGCTGCTCCCTGAAGTCAGTCGGTGGTGTCTGAGCAGGTGTCCCAGGTTGCCTGTTGGATGAGAAGGATAAAACTGCTAGAGTGGCCACTATCACCTCCTCATTCTGTTGTTTAAAATTTTGATTTAAGTAATTTCCTTAGTCTGGCAACCACTGCAGTATCAGCAGGAGGGATTGGGCACCTCTGCTAAAAAGGTGCCTCTCTGGTGCCTTTGGCAGCTGCCAGCAAGTATGTTGGAGCTGTGTAGAAAACTGCAGCATCTTGTTGTTCTTCCTCAGGCTTCATATGGCTGGGCAGCTCTTTTATCTTCTGGCAATTTTAGGAAGATAAAAGAGCTGCCCAGCCACGTGGGTGCAAGAGGTATACTGACATAGTGGAGTTGTGCAGACGAAGCATCAGGCCTTGTAGCTATGTGCTTTATAGCACCACAACATCAATGACGTAGTTCAGTTCTGTCCCTTCCGCTAACACCAAATTATGTTATAACCCATCCTCAGAAAGGCTAATGTTTTCTGTGTGCGCTGGCCCTGCCTCCTTGCAGGGCACAGTACAGGCAGCGGAGCAGCAGATGTGGGTTGGCCAGCTGCAGCCTGGCCTGCCTCTCTCTTCAGGGTCAGGCTGTTGGCTGGCTGGGTCAGTCTTCCCCAAATTATTTACTACGGCTACTCTCAAGCATTTTATAGGGCTTACTCTTTATCTTAGAGCTCGCAGGTAGCTTATTCCTCTCTCACGAGGTGTACGGTGCGCGTTCTGACAGCACATGTATCCTGGTGTGGAAATAGTCACGCTGCCAAATCCTCTAAATATTGTAAAATTCCAAGACTTAGTCCAAGTCTCCTAAAATAGCATGTCTGAGCAAACTTCCTGGGGCTTTTTAAACAGCCTTCTGATGTGTGTGCTGGGGTATGAATGGAACTGCGGATTTCTGAAGTGTCAAGGGGGTGAATGTGTGTATACCCAAATGAGAATATTATGAATGAGTCTCTTCAGAGAAGAACACTGATGAAAAGGACACTGTTAGCAAAAAACGACCACAGAAGTATGAGCAAATACTCGAAAGGAAGAACACCCAGGGGAAGTGGGTTCCCACTTTCTAGTGAACTACATTATTTTCTTTTCAGGAGTCATGCTAAGTAGGAAAGATTTTCCAGTTTTAGCAAAAAACTGAAATAATGTCTGTCCTCAGTGAAAGTTCTGAGTGTGAAGACAAGTGTCAGTGTACTTCGTGGCCATAGGACAAGCCTATGCATTCCTCTCTTAAGAGGGCAGTGAGTTAAAAAAAAGTTATGCTCTTATCTGTCTTCTGTGTTTACATTGCTCCATCAGCACGGTGTTTAAATGTCTCTCAATTTTAATGTATTTACAATTACAGCACCCTTAGGAGAGAAGGCTTGTGCTAGTCTTCCCATAAAAAAGATGAAGTGAGGTACGAAGAGGGTGATTTGCAGAAGGTTCTTTAAAAGTTTGTCTCCTTTATTTCAGGTTATTGACCTCTCATACCATTCTTTACTTTTCATTTAGCCCCTGCACCTACAATATGAATAGACAGTGAGTTGGCAGGGACAATCCCCTCTGTAGTAATGCAGCTCCTCTTTCTTCCCACTGCAAACTTCTGCTAGCTTCAGATACCATTTTCTTGCAGCTGTTGTTGTTGGCAGTTCTTTGGCTTCTTTGGGTTCTTCAGCTCTTCCAAATCAGACTATAGATCTTTTGCAACCTGTCTTTTCTTTCATGAAGTGATTTGTTTCCATCTTCAGACAGAACCTAGGCTAGAAGAGTTGCACAAAAATGGAAAACTGGGAAGAAAACTGGGCTTTTCTAAAGCCTGTCTCAAGTTTTAGGAACAAAAAAGAGAAATTCCTTCATTATTTAAACTAACCAAGCTCTGTCATTCCCAGCTGGAGTCTGTTTTCCATCAAATCACATTCCAAATTACTCCTGATAAAGAACTGGAAAGACAGAACTGAGTGAAATATCACTAGCTTTGTATTAACCGACAGCCTACATTTTCCTCTTGCTGGATGTGTCCCTGAAGAGTATAAAGGGATTTTTGTAAAGATGCTGCATGTTCTGGATTTCTCTTTGTTCCACACAAGCTTGTATTTCCCCTTGTGCCGTGAGGTCTGTCGGGGCAGCACTGGCTGCTACAGCTGAAGGCTGAGCTGGCATCTTCTTAAAAAGTTGTGCCTCTGGCAGGAAAAGTGCCGTCCAGACTTCAGAGACATGAGGAAAGGCTGTGATGAATCTGTGAGTTTTCTCAGAAATCTGGGTAGTGAGTATAGTAGCCATACCTAGGTAAATGGTTTCTAGATCTTTCCTAACTTGTATTTAATCACACCCACATCCCTGCCATGCAGCATACGTGTTTGGCTGTTGTCAGTCCTCACTCACAGCACAGGATGGTCCTTTCCTGGGTGGGTGCAAATCCATTTGTAACAAAGGATGGTCCAGGGATGTTTGACAGTGTGGAACTGGGGAGGTTACAAAAAACGAGTTACAAAGCAGTTAAGGTTTGAAATTAAAGAAGCTGACACTGAGAATGGCAAGATGCTTCCAACAGGAGCAGTTGGAATGCGTTCACTTTGCAGCTTGAAGGCTGTTCTCCCCAGGAAAAGAGTGAGAAATTCAAGGCCTGCTTTTCAGGAGTGTTGAATGTTTATGTCAGGAGGGCTGCAGGTGCTAACAACACTCTTACAAGTGATTCACCCTGGCATTTCTCACCATCGCAAAAAGAAGGCTGGCTGCACAGGCCTGGAGTTTTCCCTTCTGATGAGCAGTTATGGGAGTAAATTCCAGAACATCAGGTCTTTGGAAAAAGATGGTTATACTTGGATTATGTTTGTTCATTTCTTGTACTTCCTACCATTAATTTTCTCACTTTTTTTTTCTTATTTGCATTAAATTCTTAGGCTTCATTGCTTTGAAGCAACATATCCAAATGGTTCATTCTGAAGTTTTTCCCTGATCATTGATGGAATTTTAGTATCTTGGAGTTCTCAAAAGAGAGTTCATACTTTTCCTTCTCCATATTCTCCCTACTTCATTGCTGGCATTCCCACAGGTGCATTTTCACCTGGACTAGGCCATATGTCCTCTACTGTTTTTCCCATTGTTCTTAATTTGCAAGCCCTCATCAGAAATACCAGCCCATGTGGCTACTTGAAAAGTGTTAGCAACTCCCAGTGAAATGCCCAGTGAATTCTTGCTCCTATTCTGAATACGCTTAGATCATCCCAAAGTCACTGGCACTCAAGTTGGCAATTGTCAATGAATCTTCAGCTACCTTCTCCTCCCTGTAAAACTACTTCTGCCCAACACAGGCAAACTGGTGGCACATTAAGTGGAGACCTTACACTGTTAATTATTTCTGCAAATAAATAGAAGACTTTAGTTTCTAAGGTAATAAAAATGCATGTTGTAAAACTCCTACAAAACAGAGCAAACAGAGCTAATAGCTTATCCTTTGTTAAACCTGAGTTCTCTTCCCAGTGCTGCCCATGACAAAAGGTCCATAACTTCATTCTCTCTGCCTCAATTCTTCCATCTTTACAGAGAAGATAATAAAATGCAATTATCTTCATAAAGCACTTCTAGTTTCACAGTTACAAGGTACAAGTACCAAATATCTATGTTTTGATATTGCATCTAGTCACAATACTGAAATTACATTGCCAATTTTTACTGACAGCGTCAACAGACTTTGTGGTTTGAAGTACTTAGCTTTGGGTGGCAACATGGCACGTTTAGACAGCCTAGTATGTGTAATCCAGATGCAAAAACCCCCCCTGCCACATCAAACTGTTTTTTTGTATGAGGATTCTCTATTTGCTCCACTCTTCTCCATCACTGCTCTCCATGCAGGCTTGAGGCAGCCCGATAATGCTGTCCTTATCTGGCAGCTTGCATACAGGTGATCAACCCAGTGCAGTGGCTGCTCATAAATCCATTTTTGCAAAAGGCTGGTGAACTGGTAAAGATAAAGATGCTCTAAACAGCAGTGTAGCATTTGGGACACACTAAATAAAGAGCAAAGCCTTCTTTGATAGTTACTGATGTTTACATACCATGTAATTATTATTATTATTGAAAATCCCGACTTCCTTTCCTTGAACATAATGTCTAAACAGGAAAAAGCTAACCTTCCTGTTTGGAGAATTGTTAGTTTCAGAAGAAATATATTTTTCCCTCTTACTTGCAGTTTTCAAATATTTTATTTTTAATACAAATGGAAAAGACAAACAATAGGCTATCTAAAAGGAAGGAAAACCACATGTCTGAAACAAACCGAGTCTGCTATGAATAGATAGTCTTTGCGCTATGAAATAACTCATGTCATACCTATATACTGACTTTTGCATATTGGGAAAGGAAATGTAGACTTATTTTTGGCACACACTACACTGTATATACACAATGCAGAAAGCAAAGTTAAGCCTAGAAAGGGAAGAGAAGCCTCCTGTCAATCTGTACAAACAGCAAGAAGGAATCATGCAGGAGTTGGATTGGCCCAACAATAAAGCCTAGATGTGAGACAAGGTTGACTAACAAGGCTGAATATAAAATTTCTGGTACCTGCTTGGCATCCAGCATTCTCTGCTGTTCAAGTCAGTGCTCACAGTGGCCTTCTGGGTAAATCTCTGCTTCTAAACTTTGGTTTTACAGCTTTTGTTTAGCTGAAGGAAATACTGGTGGAGCAGTTCTCTTCCAGGTATATGGAACCTTTGATGGCTGCCAGGAGCAGCACAGTGAGGCTGAAGATGAAGATACTCAGCTCATCTTTGCAAGGGACAAAACAGAAAACAGGCAACTAAAAGCCATGTATGAAAAAGTGCTTGTACCCAAAAGTAGAAAGAGCAGCTTGGCATCCCATCGGTGTTTGATACCTTCTCAGAGACCGACAAGCAGCCTAATGGAATAACTACCAGAAAAGGCCTTGTAAGGACTACTGATGTAAATTTGTCTGTATGGAAAATCTTTGTATTGTCACTTCTCCTTCAGGTTATTTCATTGTAGCCAAGGCTATCGTTTTGCTGATCCTATTTATCAGCAACACCTAAAAAAGCTTGCAAGAGGATATATGTGATGTAAGACCACTGCCCAGAGTGGGCAGGGAAGCTGGAAAGGCCAGCATGTCTTTTCTTCACCATCTTCCTAAAGCACTTCCTTATTCAAGGCCTGATTAATTTAGATGTACTTCCAATTTAAGCAGAAGTCCTGAAATACTTGGATAATTTCTTAAAGTCCTGGCTCTTGTATTAATGGACTGCATTAATATCTGCCTTCTTATGATCATGGAGAAAGTGTAAAAATGTGGTTTTACCAGGTCAAATACCAGACATTTATAATTGTTTTCTGATCATTTGGGGTTTTTATACCAGTCTTCTGATTTTGGAAGCTTTATTTTACAGAACTACATGCTTAGTGTTGGCAGTACTGTATAGTGCAAAGAAACCTTGCAAATATTTGCTAGTGCTAGTCCTATTTTAAGTTAAATATGGTTACTGTACTAGGCCATTATATTTGGTCATGTTTGCAGTCAGACCCTAAAGATGTATCTTGTTCCTTGTGTGTCTTTGCTTCCTTCAAGTTTCCACTTCTCATGGAAGGTAAGTCCCCTTTTGATGGCAAGATGCTTAGACCACTTTGTGTACCCTTCCTGACTTTGCTGCTTTCCCAGAGACTCACATGTGCTGCTTCTGCTCCGTTTGCAGCATCTTCACCACTCCCTCCTGCCACTCAGCTGTCTATTGTTCTTCATCTGTAAGTATTTTGCCAGGTATGGGCCTCACTTTGTGATTTAACTGGACTGCTGCTATTCCCAGTTCCAGCAAGAAGAGAACATGTTAAAGCCATTGTAAAATAATCAGCACCACATGAAATTGAGAAGGTGGGATCCAATAATCTGAAACCCAGATGGTCTCTGGCAGTGAGAGGCAGGAGAGCTGTCATGATGAAAAAGACCCAGAAGTCAGCAAATGAGCTGAGTTAATGATGTGACACAAGAAAATGAAAGGCAGAGTGATTCTGAGCAACATATGTAGGAGTGTTCCACTCAAGAGACTGAACTCTCTGTAGTCCTATGTATGCTAGTGTTCTCCACAGGTAGTACAGCTATTGGGGTTGGAGCAATGATGGATACTAACTGTAAATTAAAAAGGTGATCTAGTGGAAGGTGTCCCTGCTGATGGCAGGGGGATTGGAACTAGATGATCTTTAAGGTCCCTTCCAATCCAAACCATTCTATGATTCTGTGATTCTATGATGGATCTACTAGCATGTTGAACAGCCTTTCTGAGAAGGGATTAGCAAATATAATTGGACAACACTTTTCTGAGACTAGTATGCATGTCAGATGGGAAGGGGAGGAGAAGCCTTGATTTCACTGTGTATGAAATAATAATAATGTAAAATGTGAAATAATATGTGGGCATATCATTTTTGGCTTCTGTTACCCTCCACAGGAATACATTTGTAGAATCTGGGTTCTGGTCCTAAGTGCCTTGATTTTGAGCAGGAGCCCATACAGTCTCTGAACTCTGATAAGCTGGCTAGCTGTTGCTGTTGAACACCACTGTCTGCTTGACCAGTTAATGTTTATAATATACGTTGCACTTTACTATTAAATATCCAAGCTGATATCATGTGGCACTGAGTCACTGTCCTCTGAATATTCCCTGTGCTGCTACTACAAATAAATTCACCAGCTTCCGTCTTAATAGCTTGCTTGAGAGCCAGTGTCACACTTCACACCCTATTCTGGACAGTCTCCAACAAGTTAATGTCCTTCACTGAGGAAGGTGAGTAAAACTGATGAGAGTATCCTTAACTAAAGAGCCATAAAATTCTAATAGAGCAGTAATGTTCCCAGCGAGCCTGAAGGGAATGTGATCAATACTTATGAGGTTGAGGCTCAATTTATGGCCTTAATTCATCAAGCATAGTCATTCTCCATTTTTGTACAGGATGCTTTTGTGATTCCTGATGAGCAGAGGAGGATAAAGTCTGCACCAGCCCTTTCTCAACAATTCCCCAGGCTTTGTCAATTAAGAATAGGTGCCTCTACTGAGGTGGTGATCAGGGTCCTATGATCTATTTGAAGTCAATTTTTCATTGTGTAGTACAGACTGTACCAACTACATTTGTTCTGAGAGTCTCAGGCTTCGAGTGGTTTCACACTAAGTGAAAAAGAAAATTATTTTGGCTTTTTTAAAAATGTGACACTGCAGTTATTCAGTATGCCTGCAAACCCCTCCACAATCAGGAATGGTTCTGTAGCTCCAAAAAACCTTTTACTGCCTTTTGTAGGCCCCTTGCAATAGAATTTGCAAGTGGCAGATGGGGGCTGGGCTACTTCCATGTTTCTAAGCTGACTCTGTGGTAGAAAGTTTTCCCAGCTGCTCCTGACACAGGTCTCATCTCTTTAAGTTTCCAAAATGGTATATAAGCAAAGAGGCAGACAATTAAATTTCATCCCAAGGTTTTATTAAAACCTTTATGTAAAAAGTTGTACTTTTCCAAAGACTGAAGTAAATGCAAGTTTTATGTAGCCACCTCCTACCGGTGGCATAAGCATGAAGTAGACAGAAGCATTTCAAACAAAATGGAAAAGCCTTGGTTAAAGTCATCTTGGTAACTTCTGTATCTACTTGTCATTTCTGCATACATAGGTTAGCAGAAGTAATTTTGAAGTATCTAAAGTGACAGGAGTGTCTTGTAAGTATACAACAAGGTCCTAACTGGAGAGGGCTCTCAATTAACACTTGACCAAAAATGTTTTGTGACATTCATTCAAATGTAATTTCTCAAGTATGCTTTTAAAATTCCCATCTTTTACACCATGTATAGGTCCACAGGCTAACAGCTTAG